>NW_027412052.1:0-78351 GCF_047663935.1 Musca autumnalis
ATTTCGACGAGATAAAGCGATTTAGCGATGTGTGTCCGTCCATTAAAAATTGTAAACAAGCTTAAGGCCGCAATTATGGACCGATTGTAACGAATTTTTAAGGAGTCTTAGTTTTTAGTTTTTGGTGATGATCGTGAAATGTTCAGGGGATGAAATGGACCAATAACAAAATTTTAACCAATTTCATTACATTTTAGTTTGTGTGAACTAAATTTTCCTTTCCTGCTACAAAAATGTCTTTGTCATGCTAGATAACTTTTTGGTTTTGGTCATAAGTATTATACATTACATCTCTGATATTTGATAATTAAATTTTCACAATCATTGAAAAGAAGTTCCGTGGAGAGCGATTGTCCAGGGATAGTGGTATAGGGTATCCCATGGTCGGCTCCGTCCGACTATAGACTTTTCTTACTTGTTAATCCTTAGCATGGATATTCCGGTTTTTACTACTCTTTATTCCATCCTGTCACTCATGAGCTTCTCCACAAATTATATATGCATATATTGCGATGGAACTTCATGTACTTTCGGAAGATATTTTATGATGAACAAAGTTTCAGCTAAATCGGATACTCACTTCCTTAGTTAACGTACTCAACACTGATTTAATTATAATTTGTGCTGGAGTTTTTAGCCCATTATCCTAGAAAGGGTGGATTTGCTACGAAAAAAAAATTTACCGCAACAAGATTTAAATTTGGAACAAATATTACAAGGTGCAAAGGTTTAAACAAATCAATTGTTCTTGTTGTGAGTTATAGTGCGCATTACAGGACGAACGGTCAGATCGGGCTGCATATCGAATCTAACTCATTCGATGAGAAATCATTATTTCGATGAGATATAATTTGATCGTACCAAAGTGTATATCCTCTTGCAACCCTAAAGGCTGAGGGTACAAAAAGAACATAAGACTCACTAAAAGGCTTCAATTCCATAGAATGCCCATTGAAACCTCTAAAGACCTTAAAGGGGCTACTATTCTATAGAAGACACTTTGAAGGGACTTCTATTTTATACAAGACCAGAGTGCTTCGAAGGTGCTTCTATTATATTGAAGACCCCACCAAGAGGATTCTATTCTATAGAAGACCGTTAAAGGTACTTCTGTTCTATAAAATACCCTTTGGAGGGGCTTCTATTGTATAGAATAGACTTCTATTCTATAGTAGATCCCTTGAAGGGGCTTCTATTCTACAGAAGACCGCTTGAAGGGACTTCTATTCTATAGAAGACCCTTGAAGGGGCTTCTATTCTACAGAAGACCCCTTTAAGGGGCTTCTATTCTATAGACGACCCCTTGAAGGGGCTTCTATTCTATAGAAGACCCCTTGAAAGGGCTTCTATTCCATAGACGACCCCTTGAAGGTGCTTCTATTCTATAGAAGACCCCTTGAAGGGGCTTCTATTCTATAGAATACCCCTTAAAGGGGCTTCTATTCTATAGAAGACCCCTTGAAGGGGCTTCTATTCTATAGAAGACCCCTTGAAGGGGCTTCTATTCTATAGAAGACCCCTTGAAGGGACTTCTATTCTATAGAAGACCCCTTGAAGGGACTTCTATTCTATAGAAGACCCCTTGAAGGGACTTCTATTCTATAGAAGACCCCTTGAAGGGGCTTCTATTCTATAGAAGACCCCTTGAAGGGGCTTCTATTCTATAGAAGACCCCTTGAAGGGGTTTCTATTCTATAGAAGACCCCTTGAAGGGGCTTCTATTCTATAGAAGACCCCTTGAAGGGGCTTCTATTCTATAGAAGATCCCTTGAAGGGGCTTCTATTCTATAGAAGACCCCTTGAAGGGTCTTCTCTTATACAGGAGACCCCTTGAAGGGGCTTCTCTTCTATAGAAGACCCTTTGAAGGGGTTTCTATTCTATGGAAGAACCCTGGAAGGGGCTTCTATCCTATAGAAGACCCCTTGAAGGGGTTTCTTTTTATAGAAGACCGCTTGAAGGGGCTTCTTTTCTATAGAAGACCCCTTAAGGGCCTATATTCTATAGAAACCCCTTGATATGGGCTTCTTGCTATATAACACCCCTTAAAAGGGGTTTTTATTCTATAGAAGACCCCTTGAATAGGCTATAGTCGGACGGGGCCGACCATGTGATAGCCTACACCATTACCCCGGGGAATTAGCTTTCAGCGAATCAAAATTCCTTTTTGGAACAAATAAACATATTGTAAGAAATAACTTTGTGGCTTCTGCCACCTTATTACATCAAATAATTGTTCCACAAACATCCCAGAAGGGACAAGAATTGCACCCCGATTCACATTAGCTCAATGATATGAAACCTAAGGTTTATTGCGGATTCCGAACGGCGTGTCCTAAGACAGCGCCTTTAGACAAGTTTTACATGGCTAATATACTCATTAAATGTTATTACTTAGGGGTATTTTGCCACCGTTGAAAATTTGATGTGTAGAAAATCCAGATCAGACCACATTCAATTTTCAATGGTGGCAAAATATTATCAGTAGTGTTGGCGACATTTCCTGAGTATTTTAGGCATGTAATACTTCAATAAAGGTGCTGTCTTAGGACACGCCGTCCGGACTAGAGATGGGTAGAGGGTAAATACCAGGTAAATACCCACACAGTGTGTAAATTCCGTATAAATACCCATTTGTGGGTGTTTATTTGGGTATTTACTATATTGAATCGCCAATACAACATCGTACACCCAATTCTTGGGTACAGGTTGTGAAATCGTTTAAAATAGGCAGTTTTACAATACTATAAACAAGAGGGTATTTACCTAATACCCGGGTATTTACCCAAATGTTGGGTAAAAACTCTATAACTGTCGAACCACTTGACGTAGACTGACGAAATTTGGCTCAAAACTTTCTTATATCAATAGTATTAAAGGTATTGAAAATGGAGTCCCTAGGTCCATGTTTTGGTATAGCCCCCATATAGCCGTACCTCCCGATTTAAGGTATTTTTCATCAATTAGCCACATTTTACAACCAAATTGGATGTAATTTGGCGCAGTTAGTCCTCAATGAGTATAACATATCCTTGCACAATGAGTATAATATATCCTTGTCAACGTAGGTCCACGTTTTCTTGTAGCCCCCATATAAGGGTACCCCGATTTCAAGTATTTACCCAAAAGTGGGTAAAAACTCTTTAACTGTCGAACCACTTGACGTGGGCTAACAAAATTTGGCTCAAATTTTTCTTATATCAATAGTATTAAAGGTATTGAAAATGGTCCCTGTGTCCCTGGGTCCATGTTTTGATATAGTCCCCATATAGCTGTACCTCCCGATTTAAGGTATTTTTTACCTATTAGCCGAATTTTGCAATCATACTGACTGTAATTTGTACAGTGAGTTCTCAATATGTATGAAATATCCTTGCAAAAAATTGTCGACGTAAATCCACGTTTTCTTGTAGCCCCAATAAGGTGGCGAAGGTACCCCATGCTGTAATATATATAGAAAATCCAATCGTCCAGGTATGAAGATTGGTATACCACATTGGGGGTCTCCGACGAATATTTCGCGGCGTGACATGCATTTTTACCAAACCAAACTTATAATGCCCTTTCCACATATTTGTGGGGGGTATAAATACCTTTTTGGCTTTGGTTCAGAAATATACTAAGTTTTGTTTTTCTGTATATTCGTCAGGGATATTTTTTGGTATGTAGACATACCAATTGGTTATTTCTTATGTAGAAATCTGGGGTGCTCCTGTAACATTTACCACAAATAGCTTTTGTAATGTTGAACACGTTAATAACAAATTTTCTTTTCAAACTTCTGAGTTATGGCGTGATTGAATTTTTGTTGTCATGTATGTAAAGTTCGTCAAGAATGAATTCAGTCACGCTATAACTCAGTAGTTTGACCTACGGCATAACTGTCCTTCCGGGTTCGTAATATATGCTTTATTAACTTTCATCGCCAAAAGGAATTTTTCGCCCCCCAGCCTTTGATCTCCATATTTGGGCGTACTGATATTATTGCTTTAAAACGTTTTTTCTTGTTCTAGAAGTGCAAATAGCAAAGTTTTAATGAGCGAATTTATTGATCATTTGATTGACAACTCTATAAGCTTTTTAAAGGTGTACATATAAGTTTAATCGGTTAGTTAAAACCGGTTCAAAAATCGGTTTTAATGTCGGAATATCCGGTTCAAAATTTGAGATAACCGGATCTATCTTCCAAGAAAATTTGTTATTAACGTGTTCATCATTACAAGAGATATTTGTGGAAAATGGACGGACGGACACACATCTCTAAATCGCTTTATCTCGTCGAGATATGAAGATTGGTATGCCACATTGGGGGTCTCCGACGAATATTTCGCGGTGTTACATGCATTTTTGCCATAACAAACTTATAATACCCTTTCCACATAGTGGTGTAGGGTATAAAAATAACCAATGACAAATATACAGAAAAACAAAACAAAGTTTATTTCTGAACCAAAACCGATTAAATGTCAAAAACGGGAAAATATTAAATGCCAATGAGAACCGTACATAAAATCTTCTGGGCGACATTTTTGTAGAATATTTGGGTGCTGAAAAATCTCATCTTGTGTAATTTTTACTACGGTTCAAGAAGTAAAAGACCAAAAGGACGTGAAAGGATTGAGTTACAAGAATAAAATATTCTACGAAAAGATTCGCCATTCGATTTGATTGAAGACATGTAATCTCAAAACTAAGCTACAGTTACCCCAAACAGAGATATAGAGCTATTTCCTCAGGCATTACTGGGAGAAAATCAAAAAGTTCATCACGCGATATCTCAGAAACTTGACCTATGACGACAATTTCCTTTTGGGTTCTTAGTATACTCACCAATGGCTTTTATTTTCAAAAGAAAATTTCCACCCCCTTTTATTTCCAAAAGAATTTTCCACCCCGCTGCTGGGCAGTGTAACTAACAAGAATGTTTTTGTAAAATTTTTTTATTTCAGGTTTTTTTATACCCTCCACCATAGTATGGAGGGTATATTAAGTTTGTCATTCCGTTTGTAACACATCGAACTAATCATTTGCGACCCTATAAAGTATATATATTTTTGATCAGGATAAAATTCTAAGACGATCTAGCCATGTCCGTCTGTCTGTCCGTCTGTTGTAATCACTCTAGCATCCGCAATAATTGAGATAGAGTGCTGAAATTTTGCACCCGAGGATCTTTTTTCCATAGGCAGGTCAAGTTCGAAGCAAGTTCGAAGATGGGCTATATCGGTCCACTATTTGGTATAGCCCCCATTAACGGTAACTCCGAATTTGAGGTATTTTGACGTTCTTCGCCACATTTGCAGACGGGATTAGCTATAATTTGGCACTTGGGTGTTCCTAGTGTTCAACAAACTTATACCCCAAAGGATATGGGGCATAGGTCGATGTTTTGGTATAGTCCCCATATAACGGTACCTCCCGATTTCGGTATTTTGAGAATTTTAGCCACAATTTTTAACCGAACTATTTGCAATTTGACACTGGAGGTTCTCAGTGGTCACGAAACATCTCCACGAAACATCGTCAACATAGGTCAATGTTTTGGTATAGCCCCATATATCGGTACCTCCCGATTTTCGGTATTTTGAAAATTTTAGCTACAATTTTTAACCGAACTAGCTGTAATTTGTCATTTGAGGTTCTCAGTAGTCATGAAAAATCTCCAACAAACATCGTCAACATAGGTCAATGTTTTGGTATAGCCCCCATATAACGGTACCTCCGATTTTCGGTATTTTGAGAATTTAGCCACCATTTGTAACCGAACTATCAGCAATTCGACATTTGAGGTTCCAGTGGTCATGAAACATCTCCACCAACATCGTCAACATAGGTCAATGTTTTGGTATGGCCCCCTTATAACCGTACCTCCCGATTTCGGTATTTTGAACATTTTAGTTACAATTTTTAACCGAACTAGCTGTAATTTGACATTTGAGGTTCTCAGTGGTCATGAAACATCTCCACGAAACATCGTCCAACATAGGTCCATGTTTTGGTATAGCCCCCATATATCGGTACCTCCCGATTTTCGGTATTTTGAGAATTTTAGCTACAATTTTAAACCGAAATAGCTGTAATTTGACATTTGAAGTTCTCAGTGGTCATAAAACATCTCCAACGAAACATCGTCAACATAGGTGCATGTTTTGGTAAAGCCCCCATATATCGGTATCTCCCGATTTTCGGTATTTGAGAATTTTAGCTGCAATTTTTAACCGAACTAGCTGTAATGATCGGTATTTTGAGAATTTTAGCTACAATTTGTCTATTCAAAAATAATCGTCAATATAGGTCCATGTTTTGGTATATCCCCCCATATAACTGTACCTCCCGATTTTCGGAAATTTTCAGTGGTCACGAAATTTCTTACTAAAATCGTCAATATGGGTCCATTTTTGAGGGTCTACATTGTTTTGATGAAACTACCCTCAATTTGACTATTGAAGTTCCCTGCAGCTATACAACTTTTCCGCCAAAAAAATTAAAGATAGGTGACTCTTTGATATAGCCCCAATGGTGTACCTTTCACCTAGCTGAACACATTTTTTAGATTAGATTAGATAACACTGTGCAACAAAATGGAGGTGAAAGTCTGGGCACGGAAAATTCTCTTGGGGAAGAAAGGCCTTGGTGAGTATATTATGAACCCCGAAGGACAGATCCGCCGTGAGTCGAACTTCCGCGTTATGGCGTGATAAAATTTTTGATAGAGACCCTGTGGGCCATCAGGAATTAGCGTTATATCTTTGTTCACTGTTGCATAAGTGCTCTACAAAAACAACAAACAAAGATATAATGCTAATTCCATGATGGCTTACAGGGTCTCTTGCAAAAATTTCATCACGCCATAACGCGGAAGTTCGACTCACGGCGCATCTGTCCTTCGGGGTTTTTACTGTACACACACCAAGGGCTTTCATTTCCAAAAGGAATTATCCCTGCTCCAACATTTGTGTTCACAGTGTAAATTAAGCAATAGTGGGAGGCAGTAGAATTTATCCATTGTTGAAAAGTTGTTCCACCTAAAATTGTGAAAGGACCCCTAATTATTCCATTTTAATTAAGACTATTTTATGGTGGAGGGTATAAAAAGTTCGGCCCGGCCGAACTTAACGACTTTTTTCTTGTTTTATTTAACCAAGTTCATTATCATCATAATAAATATTCGAATTGTTGTACAACAAATAAAAATATAACATTGATTCTTTATCTATGAGTATGTGGATGTTTTATTTTCATCTTTGGCGGCTGCTTCTTTTATCCATCCTGCTCTGTGGACCTCATAATCATGTCAGCTAAGAGGCGGTTTAGATTTTCTATTACATAATCGTAACAGAGTCGACAGCAGTCTCAATTGCTGGCGGTTGTAGTTGAACGTAATGTAAGGTACACCAATACAAAGACATGTACACTAAGATATAATGATATCGAGATATTAGAATGTGAGCTTGTTACACGCGCTATATTGCTGCCGGTAATTCCTCTGAAAAGAGAAGAAAAGAAAGAAGACATTGATGATAAATAGAAACAAAAGTAATAAGAAAAGAAATAATTAATAATTTTTATAGCCGAGTAAAGAAGGGCATTAATAAAAAAGAACAAGAACGTCATCGTCTTGCCGCTGTACTTTTCTGAATCACGAAAAACTGATTGACAAGGGTTCAGAGAATTTACCAATAATTGCTTCAGAGAACTGTTCTGCTATCTGCAGGTGGAGACCATAATATGGAGATGAACTGATGTAATCAAAGAAATTACGAGATGCCATGTGACGTAATTTGTCAAACCAGGTGACATAATGGTTATGTCTGGCGAAGTGCGACACTCTCCACTAATTCACATAGGGGAGCATTCATTCGCCGCGCGAAACGTAGTGACATCTGTCTTCTCTTCCTCTGGCCATTTACCTAGGAAGGACTACAACAACTCACAATGTGATTTGAAATCCTCTAGCGGTTGTTGGCTTCCAATAGCGGACTATTTATAGGCATATAACATGGCGTACATCTATTAATCAGAGTTATGTACATGTTAAATACTACTACATCGACAGACTGCTAAACACATACCTCACAAGCTTGTAACAGGGAAGCGGCAATAGAAGCTCATACACGCTAGTTACTGCGTCGATAGCATTTTGCTATGTGTTCCGATAACAGCCCCCATTCCTTTTGTCTTTTGAATCTCATCAAAGTTTGAGCGTGCTGATGCGGATGTGAAAGACAGCTGCAAGTACAAACATTTCCTTATAAACACCTAAGCAAAAATTTAGAGTTTTACAATTTTATCACGAGGAGTTTCGAAATGTCAACACATGATGGGCGACATAAAACTCCACCCAATCAGTTGGCATATACTCGAGTCGAATGTATCCACAATCATAAAATTAATTTCATATCAAAGGATTTCTTCTCCACCTCTTTTGTGGTCTTAACGTACTGGCGGTGATATTTCCTAATGCAATGAAATCCTTAACTGTGACAATAAAAACCCAATAACAACAAACAGAGCACTTAAACATTCCACAGCCATCAAAATGATCACGGCGACGACAATAAACGCACGTGTCATGGATAATTGCGTCTATGACTTTGTGGGCTATTGGGTAAACGGAAATCGCCATTACTTTAAATGCCATGATTATTTGAGGATTACATTTGAGTTTAACTTAGTATCCACTGGTATTGTTGTTGTTTTGCACATTCAAATCCTTTTTGTTGCCAGCCGATTGAGTTCCTGAACTTCATTTTCATGGGTATTCTTAGCTTGTGTTGGTTTGGTCAAATGAGGGGAGCCAAAACCCGCCTTGGCTATTTTCTTTACTTTATTTTGTCGCCAATGTTGTTGTTGTTTTTGTTCGTAGATCCTAGAATACAAATCTTTGTAGGACCATGGAACCATTAAGCGATTTAATCCTATTACTTGCAGATTATTGTGAATTATTGCCTGGTGCTTCGTCCCTGCCGAATGGTTGTGTCGAAGCGATAATAATAACAATAATTTGTTTTTGCAGACCCCCATGTCATGACAATATGTCATAAAGAGCGAGCAAAAATGCTTTAAAAATTAACTAAATAAAGACAGGTACATTATGGCCGAGCAATAAAGATTTTATTAACACGGGTGAAAGTGGCGAGCGGTGGAATAAAACATTGATTGTCAAGAGGTTAATGTTCACGATATAAAATTGATGGACACGCACACATATGGAATGTGTTGGATTACACAGGCTATTAGAACGACATGACAAAAGGTTGTGGATGTGGGGAAAAAGTTTTTTGGCAATAAAATTCTCCATGGAATTTCATGCCTAGATCACTATAAAAATTCCCACACTGGAAAAATGAAATACAAATATTATTCTGGTTTTGTAGTCTTAATATGTACTTTCAGAAAATGCCCACTAGAAGTTGTTTGCATTTTCAGTGTTGCACAGTGTAATTTCGTAATTAAATTCATTAATTCAATATTTTAAGAAGGGAGGGAAATTCTTTACTTACCAACCACATTCAAAGGAATGCGTGTAGTGGTTCATCTGTTGTGTTGACATCTGATATTCATACATGCCCGAATCTCGATGCTGTGAAAATTTGATTTGTAGAATCCAGTCTTCTGTTTGTGCCTGATTTCATGCACGAAATGTTTGAAGTGAATTGTAGGTATATCGATCCATGGTGAGCAAATGTATTTGCCGTTTCCGCTACCAGGGTAATTGCAGGTGCATCTGCAACAGGAAGAAAAATGGACGAGAATAAATAGTTTTGTGGCAAAAATTAAGAGAAATATTCTTTAAAACAAATCTTCATTTAAAAAATTTTTAAAAATATCTACGTCCAGATCATTGAAAAAAAATCTTAAAATATCTACGCCCAGGTCATTGAAAAAAATTCTAAAATAGGTACGCCCAGGTCATTGAAAAAAAAATTTTTAAAATATCTACGCCTAGGTCAGTGAAAAAAGTCTTTAAAATAATATATTATTCTTAGACTACTGGTCATTAAAAAAATTCTTTAAAAAAGAACAGATCTTTAAAAAAATATGTAAAAGATTCAAGTTTTAGGCTACTGTTCAAAAAAAAATCTTTAAAAACCCGCTCTTTTTGGGCTACTGGTTATTGAAAAAAATCATTAAAAAATTCACGCATTTTGGGCCAGGTCGTTATTGTAAAAATTAATTAAAAAATCCACGCTTTTTTAGTCAGTAGACCAGGTCATTGAAAACATTCTTTAAAAATTAACGCTTTTTGGGCTACTGGTCATTGAAAATATTCTTTAAAAAATCCCCTTTGAGGCTACTGGAAAAACTTAAAACAATCCGTGTTTTTTAGGCTGATAATCTTTATAAAATCAGCACATTTTGAGGCTACTGGTCATTGTAAAAAAATTTAAAAGCCCCTGCTTTTTGGACTGATGGTCATTAGAAAAATTCTTTAAAAAAACCACGCTTTTTGGTTATTGAAAAAATTCTTTAAATATCCACGCTTTTGGGCTAATAATCATTTAAAAAAATCGTTAAAAATCCAAGGCTTTTGGGCTACTGGTCATTTAAAAAAATTCATAAAATCCGCGCTTTTCAACTACTGGTCACTGAAAAAACTTTATAAAATCCACTCTTTTTATGCTTCTGGTCATTGAAACAAATTCTTTAAAAAATCCACATTAGCGCTACTGGCCATTGAAAAAAATCTTTAAGAAATCAAAGATTTTTGTGCTACTGGTCATTGAATTTTTTTTTTTTTTAAAAATCCATGCTTCTTGGGCTACTGGCCATAGAAAAAATTCTTCAAAAAATCCACGATTTACAGGAAACTGGTCATTGAAAAAAAAATTTTAAAAATTCTCGCTTTTCTGGGTACCGGTCATTGAAAAAATCGTTAAAAAAAATCCACGCTTTTTGAGCTACAGGCTATTGAAAAAATTCTTCAAAAAATCTTTGCTTTTTTGTAGAGTTGGGCAATCTCGTTCAATTGAACGATCCGGATCACTATCTCGTTCAATGGACACCGGTAATTTCATTGACAAAACTGCGTATACTTAATTTTACACGTTGGTTTTTATGATGTTACTCATTCGTCTTTGAACGAGGACAGTGATCCGGAATCGTTCAATTGAACGAGATTGCCCAACTCTACTTTTTTGGGCTACTGCTCATTAAAAAAAAAATTCTTTAAAAAAATCCACTCTTTTTGGGCTAGTTTGTCATTGAAAAAATTCTTTAAAAAATCCACTCTTTTTGGGCTAGTGGTCATTGAAAAAATTCTTTAAAAAATCCACGCTTTTTGGGCTACTCCTCATTGAAAAAAATCTTTATAAAATCCATGCTTTTTGACCACTGAAAAAATTCTTTAAAATATCCACGTATTTTGAGCTACTGGCCATGAATAAATCTATAAAAGTCTACGCTCTCTCTGAGTTGTAGCTGGTGATTTCATTTCCTGATTTAATTTCAAACTTCAAAAAAACTATTTAAAAAAGTTAAAAAAATGAGACGTATTCAAATTCATTCGAATTACGACATCATCTGTGCGACTGTTGTAAAACATGACATATGTACATATGTCTCAGTATTTTACATCCCCAAAAAAGGAACAAAAAAACTATCCCTTGCAAAAGCATACGGAACCAGAAATATATAGCAAAAAATGCGTGTCAATGCGTTCCACCCACACACTTGTATATATACATATGTGTATTAGGCAATTATTCAGGCAAACAAATGTGTCTCTCTACTGAAGATTTTTTTCTTGGGTTATGATGTACGACAGACCGTGGATGTTGAATAAAATCACATCACAGTTATTGTTTGTAGCGTCTGTGCCGACATGTGTAAAAATCATAAAAATATTTTAGTTGACATTTTTGTCCCAAAAAATATGTTACAAATAATGCGGCGTAATGTGTCATTAGACGTATTTTTGTTTAAGGGTTTATACATTTCTAAGTTTACTTTCAATGGTGTTTGCAAGACTTTGTGGCGGAAAGTTGTATTATGCCATGTAAAAGAACGGATTTAGCCATAATCATAGATTTCCATACATCTTGGAATCTCACAAGAATCTACGTATGTACAGTATAGTCTCGATAATCCGGACACTCGTTAATCCGGACAACGCGGTAATCCGGACACTAGAATTTTTTACATTGTAGACTCTGTAATCCGGACATCACATATTTTTCATACCTCGATAATCCGGACACCAATATCTTTTTCCTATCTTGAGCACAAGATTCTTATGTATTTTATTGACTTTTTCGTTCTTAGCAATAGCAATTGGTGTATACATAAGAAAAATTAAGTTTTTCAAAGTTTTCGGTCCCAAACACGAATTTCTAGATAGCCACTGTTTACTCAGATATACAGTCAATATGTGATTAACTATCTGAATCTGTCAAATGATTTTCCCATCGTTACACCATTGATGACCGGCTATGATAAACAACAGTATTTAAAAGCTAGTGTTGGGTAGCCTTATTCCCTGAAAATTTGATGTTGCGTGTTCCTTTCCTGTAAAGAAATTAGTTCATTAGTCTTCATATCAGTATTTTACCTAGAAATCTTTAAATCATTTAAAGCGTTGGGATTAATAGCTTAGTTTTTATTGGGATGTATAGCTAAACGAGGAAACTAGTAGAGACCAATAAATTAAAAAAACAAATCGTATAGTCTCTTGTATTTTCTTTCATTGACATTCAAAGTCACCGGTAACTGTATTGTTATATTGCAATCAATGTAGCCATTTTGTAAGTCAATATCTCTTTTTGGTTTCGTCTATTGGATGAAGTCATTTTTCAATGTTAATAGAAATGGCTTAATACTCACCATAATGAGTGAGATGAGTGAATTCTGAAGTTCTATCGTGAGCCATAAGAGGCTCATGTCCCATGGACAAGGGAAATCAATATATGTATGTACGTGGGCTACGAAGTTTATGTCATTAAAAAAACTAGGAATAAATATACACCAGTTGTAGAGAAGTTTTAAATGACAAAAATACTGTCACTTAAATTACGCTGGAGGAATATAAGAAGTAAATTTGGTACCCGGTCTTAAAGTAGCCACAACCCGTTATATTTTCTTAATATTAATTCGTTTATTTTATATGTTAGGCTATTACCCATTGAAAGTCCGTTATTAATGATTTAAACGTTCAAAATTATATGTTTTTCATATTACTCGGTAATCCGGACAATTCGATAATCCGGACACCCCCGAAACATGTGGTGTCCGGATTATCGAGATTATACTGTATATCCATGCGTATAATTGACGACATAACTCATTCACAATCCTCAACCACTTCCACTTGACATTTTATTTTCACTTCATAACTATAAAATAAATAAATTTAGAGACTCCTATAAAAATCTCCATCTACTCCTAAAAATTTACATTATTAATATACGATTTTTTGGAAATCTTAGAATATAAGACAAATACAGAATAAACTTTTTTTTTTAAAATTTAATTTCAGTTTTTAAAAATCTTCTTTAATAACAATTTGCCTCTTGACAAAACGAGAATTCTTATACCTGAATCAATATCTCTTTGATAACAAAAACTTTTGTTTGTACTAATCTATCCAAAAGTTAAACAAGAAAAAAGTTTATTTTAAATGTAGAAGTTCTTCGTGCCATTGGCATAGTATTTGTCATATTGTTTAGGTAAATATTTCAGACTACTTTGTTTTTATTGTTGGAAAATGAATGTCGAAGGTTATAGGAATTTTATAAAGTTTTTTTTGGCTATAAATTTTCTACCTTTTCTATCAATCCGACCTTTAGGTTATGTACATGAGTCGAAGAATTTTTCAATGAATTTCTGAGTATAGGAATTTAAGCTGTAAATAATGTTCGCACAGACCACAGAGCATGGATTTTTTGAATTAATTTTCGAACTGATCAACCGATTTGATCCAAAATTTGGCTTTCGTCATATTTTGTCCAAATTTAATCTCAGTTCGAAGATGGGCAACAACTATGTCGGTCCACTCCTTTAAGTACCTCCTGCGCAACACTTTTGAATTTTAATCCTAATCCACATTTTTGTCAGCAAGTTCATATGTCCAAAAAGGGCCACCAAATTATGAAAAAATCCCTAAATACATTCGATCCGTCCGTAGATTATAGTTTAAATTCAGATAGGCTGAGGGTATATCTCTGTCGGCAAAGCCGACGGATACTTTTCTTACTTGTTTATTTTAAATTATTTGTAAAATAAGCCAGCTGTTGGGTCAGCGTGTCAACACTTTTATTCTTTTAAATTTAGTTGTTTTTGTTTTATTATCGATTTTAATAATTTAAATTGTATTATTATTAATTATTACTGTTTAATTTATTCATTATGTTTTCATGTTAATGTTTTTAATTTGCATTTAAAATAGTATTTATTTATTCCTTTTTATTATTACAGGGTTTTTACAGGTTTTATTTAACTTGCGTTGGTGTGTGTTTAGTTCAAATCTGGTAACTCATTTTTAAAACGGTTGCAGTTGAACAATCAAACTAAAACTTTGCACACTTGGACCAAAATTGGTCCATTTTTACACTGTTTTACAGTTTTTTATCTAATTTGCTTTTCAAATCTGGTAACTAATTTTTCACACAATTGCAGTTGACCAATCGAACTTAAAATTTGCACACATTTCAGATTTGGATGACAATACATGAATATGAAATCAAAACCAATATTGGTCCATTCTTACAGTGTTTTTACGGTGTCTAACTTAACCCCCTTTTCAAATCTGGTAACTGACTTTTAAAACGGTAGCAGTTGACCAATCGAAGTAAAACATTGCACACTTTTCAGATTTAGATGACAATACGTGAATATAAAACCAAAATCAATATGGGTCCATTTTTTCCTATAGCCCCCATATAATGGTACCACCCGATTTCCGGTATTTTGCTTTTCAAATCTGGTAACTCATTTTTCACACAGTTGCAGTTGACCAATCGAACTGAAACTTTGCAAACTTTTCAGGTTTGGATGACAATACATGAATATGAAATCAAAACCAATATTGGTCCATTTTTACAGTGTTGTACAGTATTCAATTTTACATGCTTTTCAAATCTGGTAACTCATTTTTAACACAGTTGTAATGGACCAAGCGAACTAAAACTTTGCGCTCTTTTCAGATATGGATGACAATACATGAATACGAAATCAAAACCAAAATTTGTCCATTTTTACACTGTTTTACAGTTTTTTGTCTAATTTGCTTTTCAAATCTGGTAACTCATTTTTCACACAGTTGTAGTTGACCAATCGAACTAAAACTTTGTACGCTTTTCAGATTTGGATGACAATACATGAATATGAAACCAAAACCAATATGTGTCCATTTTTTCCTGTAGCTCCCATACAGCGGTACCAATCGATAGGTATTTTATCGCCATTTTAAGCCCGTATTGGCTTTTGTTGGACAACTAGGGTTTCCAATGGTACAGAAACGTACCCATTAAAAATTATGGACATAGGCCCAGGTTTTGATATAGCCCCCATATAGCGGTACCGCCCGATTTCAAGTGTTTTAAGGATTTTTTCTTCATTTTTATACCGAATTGCGTGTAACTTGGCATTTGGAGATCCAGTGGTACAGAAATTTCTCCACTAAAAATTGCGTCATAGGTCCAGGTGTTGGTATAGCCCCCATATTACGGCTCCACCCGATTTTAAGTTTTTTTTGTCTTAATTTTTGGGCAACTTTGATTTCTAGTTCCCAACTTCTCCACCAAAAATTGTGGACATAGGTCCAGGTTTTGATATAGCCCCTATAAATGGTACCACCCAATTTCAGGCATTTTAAAGTTCGTATCTACATTTTCGGCCTAAATTGGTTATGGGGTTCCGTCGAAAATGGAAAGAGCATGTTGAGAGGGGAAAGTTCGGAGGAGGTTGTTCGGCGGTGGTTTTTCGGAGGTTCGGTGGAAGTGTGTATCTAGGATCCAAGCTTTTCGAAGAAGGACAAGCATATGTGGCATTGAGTCGTTTAAGATCGCTGGATGGATTAAGAATAGAAGAACTGGATTGCTCGAAACTAACAGGAAAGGAGCCATGCAATAACGAAGCGTTAACTGCAATCAATAGGATGAGAAACTACCAACCTAAATAAATTTTTACTAACATTATAAATTTAATTAATAAATATAAGCCCATCATTAAATATCATTTATAAACTCACGTATATAGAAATAAAATTGAAAATCTTAAAAATGTATTTACCAAAAAATTAAAAATAATTATAAAATTAATAAGTTTCAGTGTTCTATTTTTAAATGCACTAAAAACTAGAAAATAAGTATATAATTAAAAAGAATTAAGTAACAGTGTTTTAATTATAAATGCACTTAAAAGTAGAAAATAATTTTTCATGATGGAATCTCTCAAATAAAACGCTTGCATTTAAATTAAAAATTGTGACAATATTGAACGGCAAGCGTTTTATTTGAGAGATTCCATCATGAAAAATTATTTTCTACTTTTAAGTGCATTTATAAATAAAACACTGTTACTTAATTTTTTTTAATTATATACTTATTTATCTATTTAATGTAATATACACTTAAATTTTACTTTATTTAATTTCATCTATTATTGTGATTTTTATCGTTGTTCCACTGTACATGTCTGTCTCTGCCGCCTTGTTCGTCTATTTGTCGTTTCGTCGCTGCCGCCCTATCGATGCTTTCTATACTTGTATCGATCAAAAGCATAACAAAGCATTCGCTAGGGAAAGAGTGTTTTTTTGTTTTGCTTCGTTATATATCTGCATGCGTACATGTGTACGTACGTATATATCGTTTTCTATGTTTTTTGTTCGTCTCGTTGTCTGTCGCTCTGGCTGTTGTCTGTTGGGTTCAATAATAAATTTTTATTTGAAGCATTGAAGCAACAGCTGTGTTTCTCTTTTTTCGCTCCCTTTATCGTTTTCGCCTTTTACACTGCCCAAGAACTTTACAGCAGTGCGGTTTGATTAAATAAAATAATTAAATTACACTGCCCGTTAGGAAACCCCTCCTGATCGTACACCAGCTTAATATCAGTTTTTTTATACCCTCAGCCTTTAGTCTAAAGAGAGTATATCAGGAATATTGTCAATTATTTCATATTCCATTTCAGAAAAAAAGGATAAATTTTTTTCGCGCTACATCAACGATTTTTGATATGTAGGTTAAGAAAAAGATTCCCAGTACGAATCTGGTCGCGAGCCAATTTTTGGTTGTTGCGGACAAAAGTTATGGCGCTTTTATTTCCCTTTTTAAGAAAGAAAATATTATAAAAACGCTAATTATTTTAATGAGCACAATTGTTACAAAAAAGTTCTCTCGAAGTGACTTCAGCGAGTAGATTTTATAATACCTGCAAAATGTTACACAGAATTCGCGGAATGTACATAAAATTGCTAAATTATTGAATATAAGTCTACTTTTTTCAAAATTAAAGCCCATTTAGTGGTCATATAATTACATAAAAAATTGTTGTGGATCCAAACTTCACGGCGTATCAAATGAGACTGCTATCATACAGATTGGTGTTATAGTTTGGATGTTACAGCCAAAACAAGCACATATTTTGGTCAACAAATAATTTTTTGTTTGAAAAAATATTTTTTTTCACATGCATTATGTAATAGAAAATATTGTAAAAATTTACAGGAATACTTCTTTCATTTTGCTTAAATCTCCCAATAAAATAGACGGATTTTGCTTTATTGACATTCATATTAAAGCTTTCCCATTAGGGAAGCTAATTGGGTTAATGAGGATATATGTCAAAGCTTCTGAAATGAAAATAGTGGTCAAATAACCCATTTTTATTTATATGCATTTGAAAATACGTGTAAATCGCGTAATTATCAAAATCATTTTGTCCGCATGTGATTTTCATGTACAGCAAGACCATATCTTTTAATTTGTATATATTTTTCGAAATTTAATGTGGAGGTTAAGATGTAGCATCAGCTGCATCTTAGCATTAAAATACCTATAAAATATCGCTAATTTGCGCAAAGTGCATACAATTTTTGTCCGCATCCGATTTCAATGTCCACCATGAAAATCTACATAGATATATATCTATTTCAAGGCGATCAATTAAGAACCGTGGATGTAGCATCACACGCTATTTTTTGGGATAAAATGAATGTAGCTCCTTTATCACTGAAGTTTTCAAAACTCTGTTTCCGCTAAAACGACGATGCTGTATTAGTTGTTTCATTGCAGTGGAAACGAACCGCAGAAAACGCGATAAAATACGCGTTATTTCCAAAAACAATTTTACGTGATATTTCTACTTTGGACTTTTTTGTGACTCGCGTTTTAGTAGATGGATTTTCACGGGGAATGATTTATTAGATCCGGAACGTAAAAAACTAAAATGTGCAATCAAGTACGAGGAAATCGAATGACAATTGTAAATATTAGGCCCGAAAAATATGATTTTTAGAAAAATGTGCACAAAAAATTTCCATATTTGGATGCAGATTTCTATGAAGCTGTGTAGACTACATTCACGACACATATATCAAATAACTCAGAATCGCGAGTTCTACAATCCTATATACGATTTTTTGTAAAACCTGTTTGCGGAATGAAATTAGAAGAAAATGTCAAAAAACACTGTAAAACTGGCTTCAAAATGCCAGCATCATTTAATGGTAGAAGCAGTTCAAATTTTGAAAAGTAATACATTAGTGAGATGATCCTTATTTAGTTTGCTTCTACTTTTACTTTGACAGGAAAATCGAAGGAAGTGTGGTTTACTCACAAATCGAGAGAAAACAAAAAAAGACATGGTGGCTTCAACCCATTTTTACCCATTTTTTAACATAAATATAGCCACAGCTTCCACACAAATTATCTTTTAAGGCCAATATTTTTTGCCACGTCCAACAACATTTCATTGTATCCAAAAATATTTAATTTGTATAGTATAGAACCACAAGTCGCGTATTCTAAAAGGGTAAACCTTGGCTTCAGCTATGTTAAATTTTCAAAAATATTGGTGATATACACTTTGATACGATGAAAATGTGCCTCATCGAAATAATGGTTTTAGACCTCAAGTATGTTTAGACGAAATGTGTTTCAGACAATTTGGAGTCGATCTAGCCATGTCCGTCCGTCTGTCTGTCTGTCCTGCTGGCTGGAGCGCACGATAACTCTCGAACGGATGAACCGATTCGGTTCAAATTTTGGCTTTCGTAATATTTTGCCAAACTTAGTTTAAGTTCGAAGATGAGCTACATCGGTCCACTCATTGCGGTACCTCCCCCACAAAAGTTCGAAAATGTTCGGAAAGTTTGTGCGCACGATAACTCTTGAAGGGAATGACCGATTTGGTCCATACTTTGTATACCGTAAACTTTCTACCAGAGTAATATGCGGTTGAAATATGGACTCAATCGGTTCACCCCTTCGGGTACCTCCCACACTCATTTCGGATAAGTTCAGTTTAGGACCTGCTCTCGAATCGCTTTGATTTTTGTTTTTACAACTTGTATTCACTGCCCCACGTACGACGGTACAAGTTTCATCAGGGGCAAGTCCACACTTCCTGAGAAACTAGCCTTAAAGGTGCAAAAAACCCTATGACACCGTGTGTAGTGGTTGGAGAGCAATATAACTCTCGAACGGATCTACTGAGTCGGTCCAAATTGTGGCTTTCGTAATATTTTGTGCAAACTTAGTTTAAGTTCGAAGATAAGCCATATCGGTCCACAACTTCAGGTATATCCCACAAAAAAGTTCAAACATGTTCGGAAAAATAGTGCGCACGATAACTCTGGATGGGTGTGAGCGATTTGGTCCATACTTTACACATCCTAATATATTTACCAGATATAGATCAGGTTCGAATATGGACTGTATTTGTTTTGTTCAGTCCTTCGGGTACCTCCCACACAAAATTTTAGATAAATTCAGTTTAAGACCTGTTCTCGAATCACTTTGATTTTTGTTGACGCATCTTGCATTCTCTGTCTCAATTACGACAGTAATCGTTTTTTCAGGGGCAAGTCAAAACTTCTTGAGAAAACAGCCCGAAAGTTGCAAAAAACCTCTATGGCACCATATGTAGTGGCTGTAGAGCTCGAACCGAATACTGCGTTCGTCCACACTTTGGATATTGTAATATTTCTTCGAATATTAGATGAAATTCGATGGTAAAGCATATAGGTCAACTGCTTCCGGTACCTCTCCCACAAATGTTTGAAAATATTTGCTAAAATGATTTGGTCCAAATTTTCGATCTCGAAATTTTTTGTCCAAGCTTAGTTTATGTTCAAATTTGGGCCCTATCGGTCCAATACTTGAGGTTCCACTCATACAAATATTGAACACATTTTTGTAGTTGAGGGTCTGTTCGAGGATCCTTTGGACATTTTTACTGAAGGTTTCCCTAGTGGCCCGATATTATACTTTTCGTAGGCTAGTATGGTACAAAAGCCCTATCCATCCATATCCCCCGCAAATTTTTGAGCTTTAATCCAATCTATATTTCTGTCGGTTCATACGCCCATACATTTCTTTTTTTGGAAAAAAAGTATTTCAATCCACACAGGCTGAGGGTATATCTCTGTCGGCAAATACTTTTTTACTTGTTTTAATTTAAAAGCAACCATTTTTTTAAAGTGGGATGTATTTAAAATTAATTTATTTACTTAAAAAATATTTTTTTAATTAATTGAATTAATCGAGCTAACATGACCTAAAGAGTTTTGTATTGAAAAAGTGAATTCTATCGAAGTCCCACACACCCAACCATCGGATCCAAACATCCTTCGGATGTGAATGGCTAGAAGTCTTCTTGTAAAACACCATGAGGGCTTCTTATAGGAGACAACAAGGTCTTCTCATAGAATATCACAAGGTCTTTCTATAACAGACCACAAGGCCACAAAGTCTTCTTATAGAAGATTTCAAGGTGTTTGTATAGTTTTGTTGGAAATTTTTTCGTTTTTTCAAAATAGTCTGGCTTAATCCCATTGTTGATGTGAATGGCTAGAAGTCTTCTTGTAAAACACCATGAGGGCTTCTTATAGGAGACAACAAGGTCTTCTCATAGAATATCACAAGGTCTTTCTATAACAGACCACAAGGCCACAAAGTCTTCTTATAGAAGATTTCAAGGTGTTTATATAGTTTTGTTGGAAATTTTTTCTGTAAATTGAGTCAGATTTGTGTTCAGCAATGCATGAGGTCATTGTGTGATTAGGGTCTATATTAAAAATGAACTGTCGGCCATAAATTGTGTACAGATGACCACAAGGATTTCATATATAAAACACAATGTCTTCTTATAGAAATCAACAAAGTCTTCTTGTGGAAGACCATAAAAACTTTTTATAGAACATCATAAGGCCGCAAAGTCTTTCTTAATATCTTCTCATAGAATATCTCAAGTTCCTATTATAGAACACCACAAGAGTACAATACTGTCCTCTTATAAAAGACCACAATGCCCTCTTGTAAAATGCCACATGTTATTCTATAAGACTAATCAATAGTTTTTCGGACATTAAGTCTTCCTATATTTGACTAGTTTTGTGGTCTGTACTCCATTCACACTTCGTTATTTTTAGTCTCTTTAATTTTTTGCTCTATTTTTTCAATACCCGTTATCCTTTACATTAAACTCTTATCTGACGTCTTACCAAAATTAGGTCAACGTAATGTATTTATGAATGTTTGTTTGTGAGAGAGGGACTCCTCTAAGCAAATACCTAGCCTAACAACTTAACAACACCCCTTAAATCTTTGCCTTCTACCTAAACAGTCCCAATGGAGCTATTAATCTAGACTGCATGGCTACATTTGTACAATGTACATATATGTATATGTAGATTTGCGTGTAAAGGTGACACGTGTAAATTTTGTTTACCAACCAATTATACTTCTGATAATTGTTGCTGATTTACTAAAATTCCCATATGATTCGGTAATTAATGCTGGCACATTACAAATGTCATTCGTCCATTCAGTAGTTCAAGGCCAATCCCTCAGGACTTAGAAGTGACTACAAATGTGGTTATTTAACAAACTAAATCTCCGCCTAAGTGATTAATTTGTCGGTAAATCCAAAAAAGAGAAAATGGTGTGATGTGTCTATATATTTGGTTTTTCTTTTTCTTTTATTTTTCCGCCTTTTTTGTAGAGGTTGAAAGTTTTACAACATTTTCCTACGTCTGTAAATTGTAATGTTTCGCGTGTGTTTCCGGTGTGTGTTTCTCCATTATCTGGACGTGTTCCTTTGAGTTTGAAATTCCACTTGCTGTGCTATTCTGTGATGTTCAGGTAATTTTCCGGTGTCATGTGTGATTTTCATTCGTAACATTTATTATTATTTTCCTTTGTGTTATTTTTCGGTGATTCGTGTATGGAATAAAAATGTTTATTTTTCCGGTTTTATGAGAATATATAAACATATCGTTGATGTTGTTATGTAAAAATAACTCTTGTTGGTAGTTTACAAAAGAAAAGAAATTGTAGAAAATATTTGAAGAAGAAATTTCCCACGACATGACATGGAAACTCAGTTTTGGGAATAGTATAAAAATAAAGAAGGTCAAACTAAATCATGGACTGTTATATTGCGTATATGTTCTGACAACAGTTATACGCCCAATGCGTCCCATGCAAACAGAAAACCCAATTGAAAATCTTTTATTTTCAATTATTGGCTATTAATGGTATCTCATTTTTCTTAAGCAAAGAACCTATGAAATATCGAAGAACAGTGAACATCAAAAATCTTTATTTTTATTGTTTAATTCTTTCTTTCAAAGAAGAAGCGCGGAGGAACAGTAGCAAAAAGAAAAGTATTTTTTTCTGTGATGTTCAGGTAACATTTACCGTTGTCATGTGTGAATTTCCTTCGTTACATTTATTATTATTTTCCTTTGTGTTATTTTTTCGGTGATTCGTGTATGGAATAAAAATGTTATTTTTTCTATATAAACATATCGTTGATGTTGTTGTGTAAAAATAACTTTTGCGGGTAGTTAAAAAAAATAAATTGTTGAAAATATTTGTAGAAGAAATTTCCCACGACATGATATGGAATTTCACTTATGGGAATAGTATAAAAATAGTGAAGGTCAAACTAAATTATGGACTTTTATATTGCGTATATTTATACGCCCAATTCAAACAGAAATCCCATTTGAAATTTAGAATTGAAACTGAAAAAATCCACGCCTTGTAGGTATAAGGGGCAAAGAAAAAATATTCCTTAAAAATCCACGCCTTGTAGGTATGAGGGGCAAAGAAAAAATATTCCTTAAAAATCCACGCCTTGTAGGTATGAGGGGCAAAGAAAAAATATTCCTTAAAAATCCACGCCTTGTAGGTATGAGGGGCAAAGAAAAAATATTCCTTAAAAAATCCACGCCTTGTAGGTATGAGGGGCAAAGAAAAAATATTCCTTAAAAATCCACGCCTTGTAGGTATGAGGGGCAAAGAAAAAATATTCCTTAAAATCCACGCCTTGTAGGTATGAGGGGCAAAGAAAAAATATTCCTTAAAAATCCACGCCTTGTAGGTATGAGGGGCAAAGAAAAAATATTCCTTAAAAATCCACGCCTTGTAGGTATGAGGGGCAAAGAAAAAATATTCCTTAAAAATCCACGCCTTGTAGGTATGAGGGGCAAAGAAAAAATATTCCTTAAAAATCCACGCCTTGTAGGTATGAGGGGCAAAGAAAAAATATTCCTTAAAAATCCACGCCTTGTAGGTATGAGGGGCAAAGAAAAAATATTCCTTAAAAATCCACGCCTTGTAGGTATGAGGGGCAAAGAAAAAATATTCCTTAAAAATCCACACCTTGTAGGTATGAGGGGCAAAGAAAAATATTCTTTAAAAATCCACACCTTGTAGGTATGAGGGGCAAAGAAAAATATTCTTTAAAAATCCACGCCTTGTAGGTATGAGGGGCAAAGAAAAAATATTCTTTAAAAATCCACGCCTTGTAGTTATGAGGGGCAAAGAAAAAATATTCTTTAAAAATCCACGCCTTGTAGGTATGAGGGGCAAAGAAAAAATATTCTTTAAAATCCACGCCTTGTAGGTATGAGGGGCAAAGAAAAAATATTCTTTAAAAATCCAAGCCTTGTAGGTATGAGGGGCAAAGAAAAAATATTCTTTAAAAATCCACGCCTTGTAGGTATGAGGGGCAAAGAAAAAATATTCTTTAAAAATCCACGCCTTGTAGGTATGAGGGGCAAAGAAAAAATATTCTTTAAAAATCCACGCCTTGTAGGTATGAGGGGCAAAGAAAAAAATATTCTTTAAAAATCCACGCCTTGTAGGTATGAGGGGCAAAGAAAAAATATTCTTTAAAAATCCACGCCTTGTAGGTATGAGGGGCAAAGAAAAAATATTCTTTAAAAATCCACGCCTTGTAGGTATGAGGGGCAAAGAAAAAATATTCTTTAAAAAATCCACGCCTTGTAGGTATGAGGGGCAAAGAAAAAATATTCTTTAAAAATCCACGCCTTGTAGGTATGAGGGGCAAAGAAAAAATATTCTTTAAAAATCCACGCCTTGTAGGTATGAGGGTAAAGAAAAAATATTCTTTAAAAATCCACGCCTTGTAGGTATGAGGGGCAAAGAAAAAATATTCCTTAAAAATCCACGCCTTGTAGGTATGAGGGGCAAAGAAAAAATATTCCTTAAAAATCCACGCCTTGTAGGTATGAGGGGCAAATAAAAAATATTCCTTAAAAATCCACGCCTTGTTGGTCTGAGAGGCAAAGAAAAATAATTCTTAAAAATCTGATTGGTTAACTATCCACGCTTATCGGTCTGAGAGAGAATGAAAAAAAATTTCTGTGCAATCCTGGATGGTGTCACCTCGTGAAACAAAAGAATTGTCAATAGCTTTGCTATTGTCATCAAATGAGAAAACAGTCTCGTCCTAATTGTTTTCTTAGAAACGTTTTATTAAATTGCGTCTTCTTACATTATTTCTTTCCTTATGTTTTTTGTCAATTGATAATAACAACAACATCAACTACTGGTACTTGGGATTTTCCCATACGTTCACTTTTACTTTGTATCCTTAACACCTACTTTAATTTGTTTGGTTTGTTAGTCCAACATTTCTTTGCAAACTAAATAGACTCTCCATCATCAATGGAGAGTGAAGGCTCTCCTGCATTATTCACTCAAAACCCCTTAAGCCTAACCAAGTACCCCTAATCGAAAAAAAGAGGAGTTAACACGACATTTTCATTCATTCGGCGGCCATTGGCTGGCTGTTGGCTCAGCTTGTGTTGGATTCAAAGCATTCATACAGCCAGCTAGCAGCCTAGATGAAAATGACAGGTTATGTTGCTTTTGAGTATGAGACAGTTTGGACATGTCGTTAAAGTTGAAGTTGCTGCTTTTGTTGCTGCCGCCATTCCTTTTAACAAATTTCCTTTATCCAGTGCTTTTGTTTTCCCATTGTTTCCTTTCTATTCTTTGCTGTTGTCCACTCCACATTCCCTTCCTTTAGAATAGTTCATTTGTCATTGTCCTTAGGTGAACAACGTTGTTACGCCACACCAATTCTTGCTGCATACCATCGCCATGATTATCTTTATCATGTGTCCAGTGGCATGTAATTATGATGCCGTTACAGTACTTGATGGAGGAGACACAATATTATGTGTAGGGCACCACACCACATAAAACTGATTTCGGTGTGGACTTTAATTACTGTTTTGTCGTTGGTTTTGTTGAGCGATAAGAGTTTATTGGTGGTTGGTTGATAGTCAAATTTTTATCTAAATGAAAGATTTTGCGCGACGGAAGAGGAATTTTAGTATGCCGGATTAGTGGAAGCACAACGTTGAATTTTCTTTTCTCAAATTAGAATGATAAGGCATTTGATGAGAGAAAATACCCATAAAACCTGCAAAATAACTTCGTTCCATTTCGATGGCCCAAAAGTTTAGTGATAATCGTTACAACCCACTGCTTGCTCTGTTCCACTTTAAATTTCAATAGGAACACACTTTGATTTCAATCCTTGAGAACATTTTATATATAATTGGAAACATTACTCCCACCAAATATTCACGTTAAATGTATGACCACGGGGAAAACAATTTGTTAGGTTGATGGAGTCCTCCATGTGGCTAAGATATATACAAAGTATCGCAGGCCATCGACCTCTTAAAATGTTGACTAAATGTGGGGTTCATAATAACAAAAAATAGAAACTCTATAAATTCTTAGTTTAACAGAAGTTTGCACTTGAAAATTAAATGAAGGAATAATTTTGTTGTTGTTGTTGCGCAAAATATTTCCTTTCAAATCACAATGTTCTCCCAGTACACGACACTCACTTTAAGCCATTGAACTACCTATGCAACTGCATCACATTGGACTCTCTCCTTTGATCATATATGAACAAGATTGCTTTATGCGAAAGCAACAAGGTTTGAGCGGTTGATGCCGACCAGCGACTTTATAATTTTGTTCCTACATTTTATCCTATCCAAAAAGAAGTGGCTTTCGCTGAGGACTGAAACACACTATCGGACGTTAGACCCAATGTTTTTGGAGGGTAGTTAGTGGTCGGAATTAGGACACCATCGATCAACACGTTCAAGAGGAGCCAGCGGCGGATATTTACATATTCCTCAGTCAGAGAACTGCACTAAGTCAGCTATGTCAATATTTAACTTAACCGACGCCAACATCGCGCAATTTATCTACTTCTAAGTCGTTTGGAGAGTTTGGAATTTCAGTAAGGTAGAGCTTAAACAGCTCCTCCCTGCCTTCTTGTTTCATTCAAAGGGTCGTCACAGTTCTTATTTCTGAGTTTAACAAATGACTGGTGATTATTATCTTACGTCTGAAACATGACTGGAGAGATGTTGACGATATCGAAGGCCTTCGATGGGTCAAATGTCATTATGGCAGTTCGGTCGCCCGGCCTGTTATGGTGCAAATCTCGATTAATATATGTGACTTATCCACAAAATGCTGTTTTGATACAGAACATTTTCCAGAATCCATGCTGATGTTTTGAAACAAAATCATGAGAAGGTGTAGTGCTTCCAGTAGGTTCTCTACGGGCGACAAGAGTGAAATCGGCATGTATGATTCGTCGCTGCTGATATCCATGCCTGCTTAAGTTGCGGGTTCAGCCTCCCAATTTTCCATGATGGGTGACCAACGATATATTAAGAACGCTGGTCACGTGCTCAACACCAGGTTCATCCAGTTACTTAAGCATTACCACTGAGATCACATGTTGATACAACGCTGTTGGTGATTTCGCGTTTCAGATGACATTTTCAACTCAATATGCCATACCCGAATGTCACTGTTACGCAGCTGAAAGCAACAGCCTTTCTGTCATCCTTCTTTCGGGGATTCGATACTGATTTAAAATTTGCCTACAAACTACCAAATCTTATTCAAATGTGGCGCTGCTATGGGTAGTCTAACCACTTTCTCGGCTTATGCTTGCTCATTAGCATGTTAACTTCAAGAGAAATTTCCCTAAAGTGTGGGTCTTTAGGTCTCGTAGGCCAATGTTCATCACGCTTTTGTGCTGACCCATTCGACTCTGCTGGGAAATTTTGTCTAATTTATCCAAGACCTTATAAAAATGTTCTATGTGCAGAAGATATTACAAAGGCCATCTATGCATAGAAGACCTTATAAAGCCATTTTATAGTTAGAAGACCCCCATAAAAGTGTTCTATGTACATCTGATCATATATATATAGGTCTTCTATAAAAGTCTTCTATAGATAAAAGACATCATAAAAGTTTTCCTCCAAGTGCTTCTATAAGAAGACTTTCAGGTCTTCTATAAGAAGACCTCCAGGTCTACTATAAGAAGACCTCCAGGTCTACTATAAGAAGACCTCCAGGTCTTCTATAAGAAGACATACAGACCTCCAGGTCTTCTACAAGAAGACCTCCAGGTCTTCTATAAGAAGACCTCCAGGTCTTCTATAAGAAGACCTCCAGGTCTTCTACAAGAAGAACTCCAGGTCTTCTATAAGAAGACATCCAGATCTTCTATAAGAAGACCTCCAGATCTTCTATAAGAAGACCTCCAGAAATTCCATAAGAAGACCTCCAGATCTTCTATAAGAAGACCTCCAGGTCTTCTATAAGAAGACCTCCAGATATGGTATAAAAATTCCTGCAGGATTTCTAAAATAAGTCCTCCATATCTTCTACAAGATGGTCTTCAGGTCTTCTACAAGATGACCTCCAAGACTTCTATAAGAAGACATTTAGGTGTTCTATAACAGTCCTTCAGAGTTGCTATATAAAGACATTCAGGTTTTCTACAAGAAGTCCTCCAGTTTTTCGATAAGAAAGCCACATATCTTCTAAAAGAGGATTCTAGGTCTTCTATAAGAAGCTTTCAATGTTCTAACAGAACACCCAAATCTTCTAAAAGAAGACCTCCCGATCTTCTATAAAAAAAATCGTTCATGTCTTCTATAAGTATACCTCCTGGTCTTCAATGAGAAAACGTACCACACTTCTATGAGACGACCTCCTGCTCTTCTATGAGACGACCTCCTGCTCTTCTATGAGAAAACCCCCTGCTTTTCTATAAGAAGACGTCCTGCTCTCCTATGGAAATACGTCCTGCTCGTGTATGAGTAGAAGTTCTGCTCTTTTATGAGAAGACCTCCTGCCCTTCTATGGGCAGACCTCCTGCTCTTGTATAAGAAGACCATCCTGCCCTTCTATGAAAGGACCTTCTGCTCTTCTATGAGAAGACCTCCTGCTCTTCTATACAAAGAACTCCTGTTTTTCTATAAGAAGACCTAATGCCCTCCTTTGGGAGAACGTACTGCCCTTCTATGAAAAGACGTTCTGCTCTTCTATGAGAAGACATCCTACCCTTCTATAAGAGGACTTTCTGCTCTTCTATGAGAGCAGGTCTACCATAAGTAGACCTACAGGTCTACCATAAGAAGACCTCCAGATCTTGTATAAAAATTCCTGCAGATTTTCTAAAATAAGTCCTCCATATCTTCTACAAGATGGTCTCCAGGTCTTCTACAAGATTACCTCCAAGACTTCTATAAGAAGACATTCAGATGTTCTATAACAAGTCCTTCAGATCTGCTATAAAAACACATTCAGGTTTTCTAAAAGAAGTCCTAAAGTTTTTCTATAAGAAGGTCACAGATCTTTTGAAGAGGACTCTAGGTCTTCTATAAGAAGCTTTCAATGTTCCAACAGAACACCCAAATCTCCTAAAAGAAGACCTCCCGATCTTCTGTAAAAAAATCCTTCATGTCTTCTATAAGTAGATCCCTGGTCTTCAATGAGAAAACGTCCTGCTCTTCTATGAGACGACCTCCTGCTCTTCTATGAGAATACCCCCTGCTTTTCTATAACAAGACCTCCTGCTTATTTATAAGAAGACCTCCTGCCCTCCTATGAAAATACGTCCTGCTCGTCTATGAGCAGACTTCCTGCTTTTGTATAAGAAGACCTCCTGTCCTTCTATGAGAGTACTCTCTGCTCTTCTATGAGAAAGAACTCCTGCTTTTCTATAAGAAGACCTCTTCCTCTTCTATAAGGTCTCCTTGTCTTCTATAAGATGAAATTGAATTAAAAACTTTAATATTTTGTTTTTGTTTTTTTTTTTTTTTTCTTTAAATACATTCTATGCCATATGGCATAGGGTCCAAAAACCTCTTTTCCAAAAAAATGTTAAAAAACAAGTAAGCAAAGGCTATAGTCGGACGGGGCCGACCATGTGAAACCCTACACCACAACCTGTAGGAATTAGCTATGTGCAACCGCCTTGCACTCTGAATGTCCGGCTTCGATTCCCATCAAATTGTCTACGGTGGCAAAATGCCTCTTAGTAATGTTAGCGATATTTCCTGAGTATTTCAGCCATGAAAAACGTTTCTACAAGTGACAACTTAGGACACGCCGTTCGGACTCGGCGATAAAAACTAGGTCACATATCAATAACATAATATGAATCCATTGATATAAGAGAAGCCTCCCTTGTCTTTACTGGGATGTTTATGGAAAATTATATAAATTATAAAAAACAAAAAAAAACAAGTAAGAAAAGTCTATAGTCGGACGGAGCCGACCATGGGAAACCCTATACCACTATCCCTGGACAATCGCTCTCCACGGAACTTCTTTTCAATGATTGTGAAAATTTAATTATCAAATATCAGAGATGTAATGTATAATACTTATGACCAAAACCAAAAAGTTATCTAGCATGACAAAGACATTTTTGTAGCAGGAAAGGAAAATTTAGTTCACACAAACTAAAATGTAATGAAACCCACTTATGTAGTACTACTACCTCCGTTGTTTAACCGCTACGTTATTGAAATTTTTACCAATTTCGCACAAAAGTTACAGTCCATTTAACCCGCTAAATATTATCTGATCTTCACGTTGGTTTGTACGCTTCTTCATTATAAACTCAAACTTTGTTTAAAATTTTGCGAGTTTTTATTTTGACCTACAGAGCCGCTACAAAATTGGTTAAAATTTTGTTTTTGGTCCATTTCATTCCCTGAACATTTCACGATCATCAGCAAAAACTAATCATTTCTATTCTGGCCCGAACCAAACCTCCTTAAAAAATTCGTTACAATCGTTACATAATTGCTTCCTTAAGCTTGTTTACAATTTTAATGGACGGACACACATCGCTAAATCGCTTTATCTCGTCGAGATATGAATTTTGGCATACCAAATAAGGGGTCTAGGACGAATATTTCGTGGTGTTACATAAACTTTTGGAGAGACAATATGTAGCATGGGATAAAATTGTGGTTCTCTACACCGAACCCATTATATATTAGGCAGTAGGCCCTTTATCTAGCAAACACTTTATTGCAATTTACATCAGAGGAAAGGTCAGTATTTTTTTTCATATGTAGGCTACTTTGCGAAATATATATGTCCTCAAGGAATTAAAATATCGACCAAAAATAAAATTTTTATATTTTTCATACAAAAGTAATGGTCCATTTCACCCGCTAAAGAATATCAGATCATCATTCAAAATTGTAGGTATCTTTTTCGACCTATACTTTTACCCGGTGCAAAATTTCGTGAGTATTGATGTATAATTGCGACTTCTAGCGAGTTTATTATTACACTACAACAAAATAACGGAATATATTAGGCTGTAACTCTGTTATCTGATCATGCACGCCAGCATAATTGGCATCAATTGAAAGGTCAAGCGTTCCACTTTCAAGTATATCTCACTTGACCAGAATGTCACTTCCAGGAATTAAGATATAAGCTGTATATTAAAAATTTGCACAATTTTCACACAAAAGTTTTGGTCCATTTAACCCTCTAAATATTATTCGATCGCCATCTCAAATTGCAAGTTTTTCCTTTGTGATATACTCTTACCTTATTTTAAATTACGCGTTGATCGGACTATTATTGAGACCTACAGAGCCGCTAGGAAATTGGATAAATATTATTGTTTTTGGTCCATTTCACCCGCTAAGTATTTCACGATCATCTCCAATAAGAATAGGGATCTATTCTGATCTGAACCCGACCTCCATACAAATTTCGTGACGATCGGTCCATAATTGCAGCCTGGAGCGTGTTTACAATTTATAATGGACAGACGGACGGACGGGACGGACGGAGGGACGGACGGACACACATCTCAAAATCGCTTTATCTCGTCGAGATATGAAGATTGGTATACCACATTGGGGGTCTCCGGACGAATATTTCGCGGTGTTACATGAATTTTTACCAAAACAAACTTATAATACCCTTTTCCACATTGTGGTATAGGGTATAAAAACACATAAGAAAAACTCCATCTAGGGCATCAGAATCTATAAAATATAGAAAACTTTACATAATTGCAGAAATTATGGTCAGTATCGGTTAAACTATTGGGAGTTGAACCAAGTAACCTTCTGCAAAAATCTTCCAAATAAAGTTTTCAACAATTCTTTAGATCATTCCGAATCTCTAAAATGCTTGATTCATGCTGTTTCAGCGGTATTTTGAATCCTATCTTTTACAACACGGCCTAGGCTTAAAGAACAACAACGGTGATCGTCTAATAGATCTCTGCCAAACCTTCGACCTCATAATAGGTGGGTCTTTATTTCCCCACCAAAACATACACAAATACACGTGGACATCCCCAAATAATCAAACCTGTAATCAAATCGATCATTTATGCATCAGTCGTAAATGGAGAAGCTCGTTACAGGACGTGCGAACAAAGCGAGGAGCAGATATGGACACAGACCACCAACTTTTAGTTGGCACTACTAAAATAAAGCTTCGTCGAAATTATAAAGGAAAATCCAAAAAGATAGAGAGGCAACTCGATGTGAAGGTACTCAACAACAATATTCAGAAGAGAGAGACGGTCAGTGAACTCTTGGAAACATGTCTACCCACCAGCAATAAACCATGGGAGGAAACAGTGAACGTGCTGAAAACAATTGCGGAAAAGGAAATAGGATACAGACAAAAAGAAGCAAGAAAGAGCTGGATATCTGACAACACCTGGAAATTAATACAGGAAAGGAATACCTTAAAGGAAAAACAGGAATACAAAATAAAAGCAAAGGCAGTAAAAAAGGCAGCCAGAACCGATAAAAGAAAATATCTTGAAAATATAGCCATAGAAGCAGAGGCAGCAGCAGGAGTGAACGATGCCAGGAAAGTCCACCAGGTGATAGGCCGACTATGCAACAACAACTTACGAGCTAACCGAGGGCTAAAAGATCTCAACGGCGAAATAATCACCAATCCGGAGGATCAAATCCATCTGTGGAAACAACACTTTGAACGTATAAGCAATATTGAGCACGACAACAATCATAATTCCTATATTCATTTGAATACGAATACATTACTGTATGGCAGCGAGACTTGGCTAATGACCAAAAGCGTGGCACACAAATTACAAACATTTGTAAACAAATGTTTGCGCATCATATTAAAAGTGTTTTGGCCAAACACCATATCAAACGACGAACTCTTAAGACAGACAAAGGAAGATCCAATACTGCAACAGATTATAAGACGAAAGTGGAAATGGATTGGCCATACATTGCGCAAACCAATTAACAGCATCACCAGAACAGCCTTGAAGTGGAACCCTCAGGGAAACCGTCGACCCGGACGTCCAAAAAATACTTGGAGGAGAACCATAAAGACTGAATTAAACCAGATAAATAAATCTTTCGATGAAATAAAATTAATATGTCAAGATAGATTAAGATGGAAATGTATTATAGAAGCCCTATGTTTCCAAGTGGAATAATAAAGGAAAAAAAAAAATCTTTTACAACACGTATTTCAAACACAGTTCACACCAACAGTTTTCGCTCGCATTTCGGAGTTCACCACATTATTGACTTATTTATTAAATGGTCGTTGAAAAATATACTAAAAACAACGTGATAGAGGCATTTTACAGCAATGACTGACATGTTCTAAAGAGTTGTGTATTACATTCCAGGGAATATTTTTCCAAAAGAAAATATTCAGAAAAAATAACGGTTTTGGATATACGATGCGAAATGTATAAAAATTGTGGAATTTTTGCATATATTTTGAAATTTGAGGCAATAAATGTAGTTTTTCGAGTTCATTATTTCTCAAAATATTTTATTCTTGTCCTTATCTACAAATTTGCTTCAGAGGTTAGAAGAAGATTCGCATTGGCTTCAGAGATATAGCCCCGATTTTCTTTAAAAACTCAATATTTAACCATGTTTAGATGGGGCCATAAAATCAGAGCTGGATCTGACACAACAAAACCCAAATAGGGTTTCTTGTCGTTTGGGTCTGTACTTTCAAAAAATCCTCTGTTCGAATTGTTTGCACAAGATCGCCTTAAAAATATTGCACAGTGTAATCATAGATTTCCATACATCTTGGAATCTCACAAGAATCTACGTATGTATATCCATGCGTATAATTGACGACATAACTCATTCACAATCCTCAACCACTTCCTCTTGACATTTCATTTTCACTTCATAACTATAAAATAAATAAATTTAGAGACTCATATAAAAATCTCAATCTACTTTAAAAAATTTACATTATTAATATACGATTTTTTGGAAATTTTAGAATATAAGACAAATACAGAATAAACTTTTGTTTTTAAAATTTAATTTCTGTTCAGTTTCTAAAATCTTCCTTAATAACAATTTGCCTCTTGACAAAACGAGAATTTTTATACCTGAATCAATATCTCTTTGATAACAAAAACTTTTGTTTGTACTAATCTACCAAAAATTTAAACAAGAAAAAAGTTTATTTTAAATGTAGAATTTCTTCGTGCCATTGACTTAGTATTTGTCATATTGTTTAGGTAAATATTTCAGACTACTTTGTTTTTATTGTTGGAAAATGAATGTCGAAGGTTATAGGAATTTTATAAAGTTTTTTTTTTGGCTATAAATTTTCTACCTTTTCTATCAATCCGACCTTTAGGTTATGTACATGAGTCGAAGAATTTTTCAATGAATTTTTGAATATTGGAATTTAAGCTGTAAATAATGTTCGCACAGACCACAAAGCATGGATTTTTTGAATTAGACCAAACAACGTGAATTTTTTCATCAATTTTTTAATATTGGAACTTAAGTTGTAAATATTGTTCTTACAGGCCACAAAGCATTGATTCTTTAAAAACAATTCTTTAGCAGAAATTAGACCAAAAAGCATGGAGTTTCTAGAAATAAATTTTAAGCAAATATATGAGCTTAAAGCTCGGATTTAAGAAAAATTCGTTAGCAAACATCATATTAAAGCGTGGACATTTAAAAAAATGTTTTGTAAAATATATATTTAATTTTTTTCAAACATATTTTTAAAAATATTTTCTCAGACCAAGAAAACTGGATTATTTTTAAAATTGTACAAAACCAAACACATTGTCTTAAAATATATATTTTTAATATATTTTTATACCCTCAGCATTTATGCTATCAAGGGTATATACACTTTTACTTGTTTATTTTAAATTATTTGTAAAATAAGCCAGCTGTTGGGTCAGCGTGTCAACACTTTTATTCTTTTAAATTTAGTTGTTTTTGTTTTATTCTCGATTTTAATTTAAATTGTATTATTATTAATTACACTGTGCAGCAGCATTTTTGGGGGGTGGAAAATTTCATTTGGAGATAAAAGCCCTTGATGAGTAGACTAAGAACCCAAAAGGAAATTTTCGCCATAGGTCAAGTTTCTGAGATATCGCGCGATGAAGTTTTTGATTTTTTTCCTATAATACTTGGGAAAATAGTTCCATATCTTGTTTGGCGTTGTTGTAGCATCGTTTTGAGGTGACATGTCTTCAGTCAAATCGATTGTCGAATCGTTTTGTAGAACATTTTATTCTTCTAACTCGATGCCTTTCATGTCCTTTTCGTCCTTTATTTCTTGAACCGTAGTGAAAGTACCACAAGATGAGATTTTTCAGCATCCAAATATTCTACAAAAATGTTACTGAGAAGATTTTAAGTACGGTTCTCTTGACAACTAATCGATTTTGTCCCGTTTTCATTGTCATTTTTGATATTTATTCGGACTTGGTTCAGAATTAAACTATGTTTTGTTTTTCTGTATATTCGTTATTGTTTATGCATAGGTATGTAGACATTACCAATGGGTATTGATTATGTAGGCATCTGGGGTGCTTCTGAAATATTTACCACAAATAGCTCTTGTATTGGTGAACATGTTAATAACAAATTTTCTTGGAGGATAGATCCCGTTATCTCAGTTTTTGAACCGGATATTCCGCCATTAAAACCGATTTTTGAACCGGTTTTAAGTAACCGATTAAACTTATATGTATACCATTAAAAAGCTTATAGAGTTGTCAATCAAATTAAATTAATTGGCTTATGAAAACTCTGCTGGTTGCAGTTCTAGAACAAAAAAACCGTTATCTTAAACCGTTTTTAAGGAAAAATATCAGTACGCGCAAATATGGAGATCAAAGGCTGGGGGGTGAAAAATTCTTTTTGGCGATGAATGTCGATGAAGATAATGTGATGAACCCGGAAGGACAGTTCCGCCGTAGGTCAAACTTCTGAGTTATAGCGAAATGAATTCTTTCTTGACAAACTATACACACCTACATGACAAAAAGCATAGCGAAATTTTATCACCCTATAACTCAAAAGTTTGACCTACGGCGGAACTGGCCCCGGGTTCATCACATTATATTCATCGACATTCATCGCCAAAAAGAAATTTTCACCCCCCAGCCTTTGATCTCCATATTTTTGCGTACTGATATTTATACCCTATACCACAATGTGGAAAAGGGTATTATAAGTTTGTTTTGGTAAAAATTCATGTAACACCGCGAAATATTCGTCGGAGACCCCCAATGTGGTATACCAATCTTCATATCTCGGCGTCCGTCCGTCCGTCCGTCCATTATAAATTGTAAACACGCTCCAGGCCGCAATTATGGACCGATCTTCACGAAATTTTGTATGGAGGTCGGGTTCAGATCAGAATAGATCCCTATTCTTATTCGTGATGATCGTGAAATATTTAGCGGGTGAAATGGACCAAAAACATAATATTTATCCAATTTTCTAGCGGCTCTGTAGGTCTCAATGATAGTCCGATCAACGCGTAATTTTAAATAAGGTAAGAGTATATCACAAAGGAGAAGCTTGCAATTTGAGATGGTGATCGGATAATATTTAGAGGGTTAAATGGACCAAAACTTTTGTGTGAAAATTGTGAAAATTTTTAATATACAGCTTATATCTTAATTCCTGGAAGTGACATTCCGGACAAGTGAGATATACTTGAAAGTGGAACGCTTGACTTTTCAATTGATGTCAATTATGTTGGCGTGCATGATCAGATAACAGAGTTACAGCCTAATATATTCCGTTATTTGTTTGTAGTGTATTAATAAACTCGCTAGAAGTCGCAATTATACATCAATAGTCACGAAATGTTGCACCGGGTAAGAGTATAGGTCGAAAAAGATGCCTACAATTTTGAATGATGATCTGATATTCTTTAGCGGGTGAAATGGACCATTACTTTTGTATGAAAAATATAAAAATTTTATTTTTGTTCGATATTTTAATTCCTTGAGGACATATCAGGAAAATTGTCTTTTCCATTTCAAAAAAATCAAAAAAATTTTTTGATACTACATCAATGATTTTTGGTACATAGATTAAGAAAAAAATCAGCATTCCAAATCTGTTTTCGTTACTAACTTTGATCGTTGCGCGCAAAAGATATGACCGTTTTAATTATGATAATAAGAAAAAATTCTAAAAAAATCGCGGCTTAATATAATTAGCTGTTATATCCTATTATCGTTAACTGAATTCGTACCCTTTGCGATGATGCAAAAAATAATCGCAAAGTCTTAATGGATTCGCGAAAAATCAAATTTGTTAAAAAATTTCATGTATTTACAAACATATCTTCGAAAAAATAGCGCTCATAGTTACGAAAAATATATAAAAAAATTATAACAGCATCCAGACATTATGAGGAATAAAATGAAACCTAAGTTGTGAAAGTTGGAGCTATAGTATTCATGTTATTTGCAAAAATACGAAGAAAATATTACGAAAAAATTAAAATCATATTATTCTAATTTTATTTTTTTATGGTTTTATAGGAAAAGTTGGAGAAAAAATGTGTGAGTTCTTCGGCATTGTCGTCAAAATTTCACGCAGTAATGATGATATTCCGTTGTAACAAATTTTTCGCTTATAGTTTTCCTATTGGATAATATTATTAGAACCTTGTATTAAATCACAAGGAATTCCAATTGTGGCATACCGTTAAATTAATGTTATATTCAATATTACAACATTTGAGACGCATATAAACCGCGTAATTATGAAAATGACATGATGCGCATCCGATTTTCCAACACAGCGAATCACTCCCTTTTATTTGATGTACAGTTTGTCAAATTCTATTTGGCGGCCACGATGTAGCATCTGCTGCATTTAAGGGTGCAAAATACAGTAAAATGGTCATAATTTCCGCGAAGTTCATTTACATTTTATGCGCATCCGATTTCAATAATCACCATTTAAAACTACATCCTTCTATACCGTTTCAATGCCATCCATCAAGAACCGTGGATGTAGCATCGCACTTAATTTTTAGAAAAAATATATTATATCTCTGGATTAGCGATAGTTTTGAAATATCTGTTTTCGCGCAGTTTAAACACGCGTATCGATCTATTTATTTAAGTAGAACTGACACATCCAAAACGCGTTTTAGTATGCGATATTTTCAAAATAATTTTTTGCAAATTTTCGAAATTTGAGGGGTATCATATCCGCCTATCTAGTGGGTGGATTTTTACGCGTCGGGGCTTGTTAGATTCAGAACGTAAAAAAATAAATTTACGCGGGTTTCCACGGAAATCCAATGACGTTTGTAAATTTTAAACCAAAAAAATAGGTTTTTGAGAAAAATTTACGCACAAAAATTTCGTGTTTGGGCGCAGATTACTGTGATCCTGTGAGGGCTACACCCTCATGTTATACATTAAAAAATGCGAAATCGCGAGTACTACAATCAAATAATAAGCTGTTAGGGAAATCCAGCTGCGCGTCCCGATTAGAGCAAAAATTCAAAAAACCCTATTTTTCAGGTTTCAAAATGTCAGCATCCGTTTGAGATAGATACAGTGGATATATTAAAAAATCATACAATAGAAACTTCAACTCTGAAGTGTACTCTTTAACTTCTCCTTTGAGCATTAAGCTCTACATTGTGTTGTAAAACCACTAATTGGAAAATAACATAATGAAACTCGTTTAATTCAACGATTTTTTCCGATTTTTTTACATTAGTACGACCACAGCTTCCGCTCAAATTATTATTTTAAGAAATCCCTCGGTGAATCGGGCTAAAACAGTTTATTTTACCGAAATGCGGTCAAAAGTTATGGTATAGTAAAACTGATCGCGAGTGACAATATCCCATACCTCAGTTTCAACATAAGTTAATTTTCTACAAAAAGCTTGATATCTGTCGGCAAAGCCGACTGACACTTTTTTTATACCCTCCACCATAGTATGGAGGGTATATTAAGTTTGTTTTTCCGTTTGTAACGCATTGAAATACTCATTTGCGACCCTATAAAGTATATATATTCTTGATCAGGGTAAAATTCTAAGTCGATCTGAGCACGTCCGTCCGTCCGTCCGTCCGTCCGTCTGTGGTAATCACTCTAGCATCCACAAAAATGGAGATAGGACGCTGAAATTTTGGGAAAATGCGTCTTTTGTTTGCAGGCAGGTCAAGTTCGATGATGGGCTATATCGGTCCACGTTTTGGTATAGCCCCCATATAACGGTACCCCCCGATTTGCGGTATTTTGACGTTTTTAGCTACATTTTTAGACCGATTTAGCTATAATTTGACATCTAGGGTTCTTAAGTATCAATAAACTTATATAACAAAAGTTGTGGACATAGGTCCACGTTTTGGTATAGCCCCCATATAACGGTACCCCCCGATATACGGTATTTTGACGTTTTTAGCTACATTATCAGACCGATGTAGCTATAATTTGACATTTAGGGTTCTTAAGTGTAAATAAACTTATATATTAGAAGTTGTGGACATAGGTCCACGTTTTGGTATAGCCCCCCAATAACGGTACCCCCCGATTTGCGGTATTTTGACGTTTTTAGCTACATTTTCAGACCGATGTAGCTATAATTTGACATTTGGGGTTCTTAAATGTCAGTAAACTTATATAACAAAAGTTGTGGACATAGGTCCACGTTTTGGTATAGCCCCCATATAACGGTACCCCCCGATTTACGGTATTTTGACGGTTTTAGCTACATTTTTAGACCGATTTGGCTATAATTTGACATTTAGGGTTCTGAAGTATAAATAAACATATATAATAAAAGTTGTGGACATAGGTCCACGTTTTGGTATAGCCCCCATATAACGGTACCCCCCGATTTACGGTATTTTGAAGGTTTTAGCTACATTTTTAGACCGATTTGGCTATAATTTGACATTTAGGGTTCTGAAATATAAATAAACATATAACAAAAGTTGTGGACATCCCAGCAAAATTTGACGGAATGGGTTCTTTGCGATGACGTGATTTCATGTCATCTTTTGCATTGGTTCAAAGGAAGTCGTGAAAGATCCGATCTTTTCATTAGGATTTGAACCAATGCAAAGGAAGTCGTGAAAGATCCGATCTTTTCATCAGCATTTGTACCCATTCCATCGCTCCAATAGAGATGATGTTTGTGTTTTTATTACACACCTGTTTATTTTCATTTTGGTATGTTCCAGTACTGCAAAAATCTACTAATTTTTACTATTTTTTCCGATAACATAAAGGAAAAATTGTTATCGTAGTAAAAATAAGTAGATTCTTGCAGTTTCTGGAACAGACCAAAGTTGTTAGAACTGTCGTCGTGATGTTGTCTTACATTTCCTGCATATCAAACAACTAAAACTTCTAAGCAATTGGTATTATATGAAGTCCCAACCATCGAGCTAAAAATAGAATCGGACTGCACACATTGCTATTTTAAAAGTTCCCTTGTCTGTTCTAAATCTGACATAGAATGAAATCAATCAAATCTCGCTTCTTGGAATTTGAAACGAAACGAAAAGGAACAAGAATCTGAAAATAAAGCAGAAACTACTTTTGGAAAGAAACAACTAAAAATAAATTAATTAAGCATAAATGGTATTTTCCATAAAAAGTCTCTCCTCCCCGTTCGTTACAGTTTGTTCTTAGAGATCCCTAAAGCAAGCCGGGTTGTAGATCCCTACATATTTCCGTCACTAAACAAAAGAGTATAAATTACCAAAATGTTGTTATAAAATAACAAAATTATAAAATAAAAGTAATTTACGAAATAAAAATACTTAAAGGAGTGCATTTGGAGTCCATGTTGAAATCTGAACTGGTGATGGGAACATAATTGCAAAAACCTTTTGTAAAATGAAAGAATATCAGTTGCGGAGAACGGAGAAAGTAATCTTTTGCGTTGCAGCAGTGGTGATTACATTGCAATTTTGGATGTAAACTTTTGAAAAAATAAACTGATAAATTCATTGTAGTTATTTCATGAATTCGTTTGAATTAATAAAGAGTTTTGTTTTTCATGAAAACCATATTTCAATACAGCATTTCCATTTTCCAAACAAGACATGAAAATTTCATGCCAAGGGTTTGGTGAAAATGACATGCCAAAGCATTGGTTAAAATGACATGTCAAAGCATGGGTGAAAATGACGTGTCAAAGCATTGGTGAAAATGACATGTCAAATCATTGGTGGAAATGACATGCCAAAGCATTGGTGGAAATGACATGTCAACGCATTGGTTAAAATGACATGCTTAGGATCCAGAAAAGAACGTCATCTTTTGGGGTCCACGCTCATATAAAATTCATCGATGAAGATGCTAAAAAGATGACATGCTAGATCACTTGCACCCATGATTGAATGTCATCTTTGGCATCGAACATTTTGCTGGGATAGGTCCACGTTTTGGTATAGCCCCCATATAACGGTACCCCCCGATATACGGTATTTTGACGTTTTTAGCTACATTATCAGACCGATGTAGCTATAATTTGACATTTAGGGTTCTTAAGTGTTAATAAACTTATATATTAGAAGTTGTGGACATAGGTCCACGTTTTGGTATAGCCCCCATATAACGGTACCCCCCGATTTGCGGTATTTTGACGTTTGTAGCTACATTTTCAGACCGATTTAGCTATAATTTGACATTTAGGGTTCTTAAGTGTCAATAAACTTATATAACAAAATTTGTGGACATAGGTTCACGTTTTGGTATAGCCCCCATATAACGGTACCCCCCGATTTACGGTATTTTGACGGTTTTAGCTACATTTTCAGACCGATGTAGCTATAATTTGACATTTAGGGTTCTTAAATGTCAATAAACTTATATAACAAAAGTTGTGGACATAGGTCCACGTTTTGGTATAGCCCCCATATAACGGTACCCCCCGATTTACGGTATTTTGACGGTTTTAGCTACATTTTCAGACCGATGTAGCTATAATTTGACATTTAGGGTTCTTAAATGTCAATAAACTTATATAACAAAATTTGTGGACATAGGTTCACGTTTTGGTATAGCCCCCATATAACGGTACCCCCCGATTTACGGTATTTTGACGGTTTTAGCTACATTTTCAGACCGATGTAGCTATAATTTGACATTTAGGGTTCTTAAATGTCAATAAACTTATATAACAAAAGTTGTGGACATAGGTCCACGTTTTGGTATAGCCCCCATATAACGGTACCCCCCGATTTACGGTATTTTGACGTTTTTAGCTACATTTTCAGACCGATGTAGCTATAATTTGACATTTAGGGTTCTTAAATGTCAATAAACTTATATAACAAAAGTTGTGGACATAGCTCCACGTTTTGGTATAGCCCCCATATAACGGTACCCCCCGATTTACGGTATTTTGACGGTTTTAGCTACATTTTCAGACCGATGAAGCTATAATTTGACATTTGAAGTTCTTAAATGTCAATAAACTTATGTGACAAAACTTGTGGACATAGGTCCACGTTTTGGTATAGCCCCCATATAACGGTACCCCCGATTTACGGTATTTTGACGTTTTTAGCTACATTTTCAGACCGATATAGCTATAATTTGACATTTAGGGTTCTTAAGTGTAACTAATCTTATATAACAAAAGTTGTGGAACTAGGTCCACGTTTTGGTATAGCCCCCTTATAACGGTACCCCCGATTTACGGCATTTTGACGTTTTTTATCTGCATTTTCAGACCGATTTAGCTATCAATTGACATTTAGGGTTCTTAAATGTCAATAAATTTATATAACTAGTGGACATAGGTCCATGTTTTAGAATAGCCCCCATGAAATCGGGCGGTAAGATTTCAGGTATTTTGAGAATTTTACCAACAAGTTTTAACCGAATTATCTGTAATTTGAACATTTGACATTTGAAATTCTTAGTGGTCAACACACCTCTCCACCAAAAATTGTCAAGAAAGCCCCCATATAACGGTAACTCCCGATTTTCAGTAATTTGATGATTTTAGCTACAATATTAAACCGAACTAGCAGTAATTTGACATTTGAAGTTCTTAGTGGTCACAACACCTCTCCATCAAAAATTGTCAACATAGGTCCATGTTCGGATATAGCTCCCATGTAACGGTACGTCCCAATTTTCAGTAATTTGGCAATTTTAGCTACAATTTTTAACAGAACTAACTGTAATTTGACATTTGAATGTTGTAGTGGTCACCACACATCTGCATCAACAATTTTCAACATAGCCCCATTATAACGATACTTCCCGATTTTCGGTACTTTGAGGATTTTACTTAAAATGTTTAACCGAACGTAGGTTCATGTTTTTGTATAGCCCCAAAACACACCTCCCGATTTTCCATGCCTTAGCTTTATTTTTTGGACGAACTTTCTGTAATTTGAAATTTAAAAGTCAACAAAAATTCTGCAACAAAAATTGTTCATTTAAGTTCATATTCTCCCAGATACCTCCGAACTAGCTGTTAATGACATTTGAAGTTCCCACGTTATGTACCGATTTTCGATATTTTGAGGATTCTAGCTAAATTTTTTAACCGAATTAGGAGTTATTAGGGGCTCCCATCAAGAACTGTCAACATAGGCCCATGTTTTATTATAACCCCTATATAACAGTACCTCCCAATTTCTAGCCCACCAAAAATTGTCAACAGTTAGATATAGGCACCATAAAAAAGGACCTCCCGAATGAAGCATTTTATGTACATTATCTGACATTTTAACGTACTCACTTAAAGTTGGGGACGGGAATGAATATTTTATGGTGGAGGGTATGAAAAGTTCGGCCCGGCCGAACTTAATGCTTTTTTACTTGTTAATTGTTAATTCTGTTTTGACTTATTTTATTTCTCCCTTTGCTTTTGGAAAATTGGTAACAAAAAACAGGAAATACTAATAAATATCCATATCCAACAATAAATATCCATTATAAAGCAATTTTGTTTCTGTGTAACGCCTTAATAACATTATATAACAACTTGTTTATTTTCTTGTAATAACGACGTAGCTTTGTTGTTGCTGTGATTTTATTGCAGTCACATGTTTGTTGTCTTTTTACAAGTTATACAGCATCGCCGTCTGTCTGCAAGTCTGCTATACGGTCTCTACACACAAAAGCCAATTCGCAAAAGCGAAAAGACAACAGTGATGATGAAAATAGCAGAATGTTTGAGAATGTTTATTAGTTTCAAATGACACTAATTTATGAATTTAAGTGATTTTTTATGATTCGGATTTTTTTCCATACTACGGGAATATTTACTTATAATTATGCAATCATTAAGGCATTTTTGTTAAAGAGAACTTAATTAACGTACATACATGTATATCTATATATATAAAAGAGCTTAGTGATAAGTGAGTGAGTGAGTGAGTGAGTGAGTGAGTGACTGACAGATCATCGCCCAGACGAAACGGCTGAAGCTAGAAGCTTGAAATTTTGAGTGTAGGTTGCTGTTGGTATGTAGGCGTGGGATAAGGCTCGGTTTTTGGAAATTCGCACTGGAAGGGTACGAAAAGTACTAAAAGGTACTAAATATGCTACCCTTTGTATTAGTCAAACGGGAAGAGCTAGAATTCTGAAATTTGGAATGAATGTCACTGGTGAAGAGTTAGAAATATGTACCAAAGCGTTTTTGGAATTTCGACCTATAAGTGTACGAAAAGTACTAAAAGTTATAAAATTTAGAACCAATTGTATATTTCGAACGGATATAGGTAGAATCTTGGAATTTGTTATGGAAATCAAGGTTGGGAAGTGGTGTTTATAAAAGGAAATGGTTTTGGAAATTCGTACTCATGTGCACGAAAAGTATTAAATGGTATTAAATTTATTACAATTTGGATTTGGATGAACGGATAGAGCTGGAAACCTGAAATTTGGAATTAAAATTTGAAGTGTAAGATTGAGATATGAGGGTGGTTTCGGAAATTCGTACTTATGTGTACGAAAAGTACTAAATGGTACCAAATTTGGTACAATTTGAATTTGAGTGTACGGATAGAGCTGCAAACCTGAAATTCGGAATTAAGATTACTGTAGAAATGTAAGATAGAGATATGGGTGTAGTTTTGTAAATTCGTACTTATGTGTACGAAAAGTACTAAATGGAACTAAATTTGGTACAGTATTTATTTTGGAGAACGGATGGAGTTGGAATCCTCACATGTGGAATTAAGATTACTGTTGGAGTGTAGAATTGAGTTATGGATGTATGTTTGGAAATTCGTACTTAAAAGGTACTAAATTTGGTACAATTTGGATTTGGGTGAACGGATAGGGCTGGAAACCTGAAATTTGGAATTAAGATTACTGTTGATATTTGAGGGTGGTTTTGGACATATGTGTGCGAAAAGTACTAAAAGGCACTAATTTTGGTACAATTTGGATTTGTGTGAACGGATAGATCTGGAATCCTGAAATTTGGAATTAAGATTACTGTAGAAATGTAAGATAGAGATATGGGTGTAGTTTTGTAAATTCGTACTTATGTGTACGAAAAGTACAAAATGGTACCAAATTTGGTACAATATTTATTTTGGAGAACGGATGGAGTTGGAATCCTCACATTTGGAATTAAGATTACTGTTAAAGTGTAGAATTGAGTTAAGGAAGTATTTTTGGAAATTCGTACTTATTGAGTACGGAAAAAAACTAAATGGTACTAAATTTGGTACAATTTGGTTTTCGATGAACGGATAGAGCTAGGATCCTGAAATTTATAATTAATATTACTGTTGGAGTGTAGGATTGAGCTATGCATACAGCTTTGGAAATTCGGACTTATGCTTACGAAAAGTACTAAATGGTACTAAATTTGGTACAATCTGTATTTGGGTGAACGGATATAGCAGGAAACCTGAATTTTGGAATTAAGATTACTTATGAAGTGTAGGATTGAGATATCGAGGCGGTTTGGGAAATTCGTACTTATGTATACGGAAAACTACTAAATAATATTTTGGAGAACGGATGGAGTGTGAATACTCACATTTGGAATTAAGATTACTGCTGGAGTGAAGAATTGAGATTTGGAGGTCTTTTGGAAATTCGTTTTTAAAATTTACTAAATTTGGTACTATTTGGATTTGATTGAACGGATAGAGCTTGAATTCTGAAATTTGAAAATAAGATTGCTGTTGGAGTATAGGATTGAGGTAGTTTTGGAAAGTCGTACTTATTGCGTATAGAGCGGATAGAGCTATCATCCTGAAATTTAGAATTAAGATTACTGTCGGAGTGTAGTAATGAGATAGTTTTTGTGAATATCGCACTTATGTTTACGAAAAGTACTAAACTTTACTAAATGTGGTACAATTTGGATTTGGGTGAATGGGTAGAAATTTGGAATTAAGATTACTGTTGAAGTGGAGGATTGAGATATGGAGGGATATAGTTTTGGATATATGGATGTCATTTTTGAATCTTATACAGTGGCGGCCATATAATTAAGAACGGCAACGTATTAAAAAGTATTTGACGTGCTACGTTCCAAATATTTGAATATTTATATGGAATAAAATTTGAAAATAAAGTACACAATAAGCACTTTAAAATAAAGCCAAAACATGTTTTAATTCACTCTCGTTTATACGAAAGAAACCACGAATTATTAAAATAGTTATAAATCGACCTGGCCACATAATTAAGAACGATATAAGTAAAGATTACTTAAAGGTAATTTTCATACAAAATATGTGAATATATTGTTATGTATTTTAGAAATCGGTTACTTTAATCCATTTTTGGTATCAAATGTTCTTCAATGGTACATTTTATTGAGTCTAAGTTTTCTAATTAGGGCATACATAACGTTTTGCAAAATTTGCCCATAATTTGACGAATTTATTTTATTTTTTGGAATCTAAGGCCACAGTTTTGACTTCCTTGAATTCCCTCGATGTCGCTCTGAACGATACGCTATGATTGTCGTTCCATAATCGGGGCTTATTTACCCTTAAATTGGTTTTTACCATACTTCTTTGAGTCCTTTACGAGGGAGTAGTAACTTTATTGTTGTATTTGCAACCGTTTTGGCCCTGAGGGCTAGGTACTGTGTTTTTAATAAATAAATTGAAATTGAAAATTGAAATTAAACACGTGCAATGGTATCACTGTTTGTATCAACAAAACAGATATATCATATACATAACAGATATGATATGATATAAATGTGGGAATGAGTGTAACAGTTATGATATTGTTTGGGTTGTGTATACTCACAATAACATAACTGTTAGAAACAGTTCTGTGTTGTATTTGAACGAGTGAGAACTTTATTTGATTTTTCGTTCTCAAGTATCTGTTGTACAACAGATATTTTTCAAATACTACAGATACCAACAGATACTATAGGTGTAACAGGCTTGTGTGAATAACTTCAAAGGAAACTTTCATCAAAACTAAAATTTTTCAACATTTTTATTATTTAAGGGATAAATAAATATTAAAGACATGACATTACAACTGAACGCATCAATTTGAATGTTTTTCTGGGTTCAGTGAGTGGAATGTACGAGGGCTACTAGAAAAGTTTCCGAACTAATAATGAAAACGCGAATATTTATCAAAAATAGTTTTATTATATTACAAATAGTTTTGTTATATTGAAGCGTTTTTTGTGGTTATTTCAAAACTAGGTTTAAAATACCTTTAAACCAATTTATTTCCCGCAGGGAAGTGTTAGCTTGTTACATTTTTAAATTGGTGTGGTGGTGATTAAACAGAGAGGGAGATGGAGAGAATAACATATTTGCTTTCCTATTGTTCGTTTAAACAAAAACTTACATATTATATGCGCCTACAACATCCCGGAAGGGAGAAGGGATACTTCTTCCATTTCAATGAGTGCACAGCGTTGCATATTGCCACAATGATATGGGACCTACTTTCATCTCCGAGTCCGAAAGGAGTGTCTTACGACACAACTTGTAAATAAGTTTTCATGACTGAAATACTCAGGCCACCACCGCGGAAAATGTTGGTGTTCTGGTCAGGGATTGACCTTAGGAGAATAATGCCTTCAAATGCCCTTAAAACAACCCGACAACAACCAGAGAACTTTTATAAGATCTTCTGCGAAACTAGTTAAGAAATAGAAATGCATTATGTATCAAATTTAAATCACTTCAAGTCCTTAACAAATTCTGGTAAGGTTGTAGTGAAAATAATGTGTTCCACCTTACTTGAACTGTACTACGTCTACAACTAATTCAGAGCTGTTAAAGATTGCATTGCAATGCAGCTATGAAGATTTTGCGATAAATTAAGCCATTAATAACAAGTAAGAAAGGAGTTCAGTTCGGCCGGGCCGAACTTATGGTACCCTCCACCAAGATGTGTATTAAAGTAAATAGGAACAATTAGTTTCCTTTCGTTTATGAAAGGAAAAGAACAGAGTATCTTAACTGATAATAAATACTCCCTTTTAAAGAGTCATGTGACGTCGTTGTTGTTCTTTCCAAAACATGAACCAATATTAACAAATTGTCCGAATTGAGCTTTTGTATCCTCTGGCAAAACACAATATTAACCCTTTCGGTTATTCTATGCCATATGCGGGAAGTGAAAAAATCGAGATGTACAGGAGCCAGAATGAAGTCCGAAAATTCTACCAAAGAGTGAAACATCAAACAGATGGCTTTGGTACAGGCACATCCTCCTGTAGGGACCAGCAAGGTAATCTGGTAGCAGATACAGATAGCGTGCTCAGGATATGGAAGGAACATTTCTCCAATCTGCTGGTATTCAATAGTAGCGAAGACGATGATACCACAGATCCAATCCAAGAAGATGGTATAGAATGTATACCGCCCGGCCAAGATGAGGTAAAAACATCAATCAGCCGGCTGAAGAATAATAAAGCAGCAGCAGCCGATGGCTTACCAGCCGAGCTGTTTAAAACCGGAGGCGACGCGCTGATAAGGTGTATGCATCAGCTAGTTAGCACCATCTGCAGGAAGAACGCCTACCCGACGATTGGAACCTGAGCATCCTGTGTCCCGTCCACAAGAAAGGAGATAAAACTGTATGCTCCAACTATAGGGGCATAAGTCTTCTCCCTATTGTCTGCTCCCTATTGCTTTAGACCTGGCAAGTCCACCATTGACCAGATATTTACCCTGCGGCAAATCCTGGAGAAGACCCAAGAGATGCAGATCGACACATATCTCATTCTTGTCGATTATAAAGCAGCATTCGACAGTCCCCTCCGATCAAAGGTATTCCATGCAATATCTGAATTTGGTATCCCCGCAAAGTTTATCCGGCTTTGTAAGATGACTTTAACTGATACTAGGTCCTCAGTTAAAATTGGAAAGAACCTCTCCGAACAGTTCAGTACCAAAAGAGGTTTCAGACTAGGAGACAGCCTTTCGTGTTACCAATTCAACATTTTGCTGGAAAAGGTAATACGAGATGCAAATGTCAAAAGAAATGGCACAATTTACACCAATAGCCACATGTTACTTGCTTATGCTGATGACATAGACATCATGGGACGATCAGTAAAGGAAGTAACTGATACCTTTAGGAAGGTCGAAGCAGAATCTGCGAAAGTGGGTCTGGCGGTAAACGGCGAAAAGACCAAATTGATGGTGTCGACGCGCAAAGCGTCCATAGAGCTCGGACCAACCGTAGAAGTTGGTACCTACAATTTTGAGGTAGTTAAAGACTTCGTCTACCTCGGCACTGCCATAAACACAACAAACAACATCAGTTGTGAAATAAGAAGAAGAATTGTATTGGCCAACAGATGCTACTATGGATTAAGTAAGCAATTTAAAAACAAAGCCACATCTCGTCAAACAAAAATAACACTATACAAAACGCTGATACTACCCGTGCTAATGTATGGCTCCGAAGCATGGGTACTTGCGCAAGCAGATAAGGCAGTGCTTGGTGTGTTTGAGAGGAAAATTCTTCGAAAGATCTACGGGCCGATTTGCGTTGACGGTGAATATCGACGTCGTATGAACCACGAGCTATATAAGCTATACAAAGACATGCATATAGTTAAACGTATCGAGATGCAACGATTGCGTTGGCTAGGCCATATCATGAGAAGGAGCGATGAAGAACCCGCTAAAAAGGCGTATGAATACATGTCACATGGTGGTGCACGCAGAATCGGCAGGCCTAAGCTTCGATGGAGCACACAAGTGGATGAAGAAATGGAAAGGCGCGGTATTCCAAAAAGTCAAGCGAAAAACAGAGAGGAATGGAGATCTTTCTTAGTTCGGTCTATGGAACAAATGTTCTGTAATGGGCCAACTAAGTAAGTAAGTAAGTAAGTAAGTATATCTTATAGAGAATTTTACGATCGTTGTCTTTTGCTTTAGTCACTTTTTGGTAAGGCTCACAGTTTTTGACATATATAAAAAACCCAAAAATATGACCTATGACCATGAATAAGTTTCTTTGCACGCATGAGATCAACAGAGATTTTTAGGACCTCATTTGTAATGACAAATCCTACATTTCAACCAAAATTCAGCTCTGTGGGAATTTTTCTATTTCAATTCCTATTTTGTTTGGGCTACATACAATAAATACTTATTGTATCACACCAATATCCATTTATATCAGTTTGTACAAACCAGATATAAACAAATATGTTCATTTTTTTCTGTCTATACCAACTCATATCATACCTGTTTGAAAAAGTATCAGTATCAACTTGTAACTGAAACTACATTCTACATATCCATACTCACTCAATGTTGAAAAATGTCGGAACTGATATATACAGTTGTATCCATGCAGGTGTTTAATTGAAATTGAATGTTTATGAAAATCCGCCTTTAAAATATATAAAAGGTTTCTACATGTAATACCATGGAAAAGTGTACTGAATAGTGAACTATTGCTTTCATGTTAACGCGAATGCGGTTTCTAGTAATACACTAAAATCAAAAAGTCAAACGTATCTTTTGAAACATTTTTTTAATTCTTGACATTTTAGAAAGTATATTAAAAAACATAAATCTATGCCGCTATTGTATTACAAGAAGGTTTTTATCCCCTGATAACAAAAACCATCCCGTTTATTTGTGTATTATTCCCTTTCCGCATACGAAGTATGCGAAGTATAGTATGTGTATAAAGTCATACATGCATATATGCTATTAAAAATATTGTCACTTTATGAAGGAACAATTAATGATTACGATTTTAATATATTTTGCATTATCTCTCTTTTTATGTTAGTTAATGAATATCCCTGTTTAAACGGTAGATAATTAACAACTGACTCCGAAGTTACATCCATTAAACATTTGTAATCGATACAAAAATCGCTACAGATGTATCATGTGGGTAGAATCATTCCGACAAGTTCATCGTTGGAGGCTTCTATAGAATTAAAGGCCTACATTAATGGCTTCTACACAACAGAGGACCTAATCTATTGAATTGAAGACTTCCGTAGAAGACCTCTTTTGGCGGTTTCTATAAAATATAAGGCCTCCGTTAGAGGCCTCTAAAAATTATATGGACTCAGTTGTAGGCTTCTATAAATTAGAACACCTCCGTAGGAGACTTCTATAAAATAGAAGACCACCGTAGGAGGCTTCTATAGCATAGAAGACCTCCGTAGGAGGCTTCAATAGCGTAGAAGACCTCCGTAGGAAGCTTCAATAGAATAGAAGAACTCCGTAGGAGGCTTCTATAGAATAGAAGACCTCCGTAGAAGGCTTCTATAGAATATAAGAAATCCGAAGGGGGCTTCTATAGAATAGAATACCTCCGTAGGGGGCTTCTATAGAAGAGAATACCTCCGTAGGAGGCTTCTATTGAATAGGAGACCTCCGTAGGAGGCTTCTATAGAATAGAAGACCTCCGTAGAAGGCTTCTATAGAATAAAAGACCTCCGTAGGAGGCTGCTATAGAATAGAAGACCTCCGTAGGAGGCTTCTAAAGAATAGAAGACCTTTGTAGGAGGCTTCTATAGAATAGAAGACCTTCGTAGGAGGCTTCTATAGAATAGAAGACCTTCGTAGGAGGCTTCTATAGAATAGAAGACTTCCGTTGGAGGCTTCTATGGAATAGAATACCTCCGTAGGAGGCTTCTAAAAAAAACCTCTAGAATAGAACACCTCCTTAGTAGGCTTCAATAGCATAGAAGACCTCCGTAGGAGGCCTTTATAGCATAGAAGACCTCCTTAGTAGACTTCTATAGAATATAAGACCTCGGTTGGAGGCTTCTATAGAATAGAAGACCTCCGGTGGTGGCTTCTATAGAATAGAAGACCTCCGGTGGTGGCTTCTATAGAATAGAAGACCTCCTTTGGAGGCTTCTATAGAATAGAAGACCTCCGAACAGGCTTCTATAGAATAGAAAAACTCCGTTCGAGGCATCTATAGAATAGAAGAACTCCGCAGGAGAAAATCTCTGCAGGAGGATTCTATACAATAGAAGACTTTCGTAGGAGGCTTCTATAGAGTAGGTCCTCTACGTGGGAGGCTTCTATAGAAGAGAGGACCTCCGTGGGAGGCTTCTGTAGAAGAGAGGACCTCCGTAGGAGGCTTCTATAGAGTGGAAGACTTCCGTAGGGGGCTTCTATAGAATATAAGACCCCCGTAGAAGGCTTCTATAGAACAGAAGACCTCTATAGGATAGAAGACTTCCTTTGGAGTCTTCTATAGGATAGAAGACATCCGTAGGAGGCTTCTATAGGATAGAAGACCTCCGTAGGAGGCTTCTATAGGATAGAAGACCTCCGTAGGAGGCATCTATAGAATATAAGACCTCAGTTGGAGTCCTCTATAGAATATAACACTACCGTAGGTTTCTTCTATAGAATATAAGACCTCCGTAGGGGGCTTCTATAGAATATTAGACCTCCGTTGGTGGCTTCTATAGAATATAAGACTTCCCCAGGAGGCTTGTATCGAATAGAAGACCTCCGTTGGAGGCTTCTATAGAATAGAAGACCTCCGCAAGGAGTCTTCTATAAAATATTAGACCTGCATAGGATGCTTCTACAGAATAGAAGACCTTCGTAGGCGGCTTCTATAGAATAGAAGAACTCCGTTACGACGCTTCTATAGAATAGAAGAACTCCGTTAGGAGGCTTCTATAGAATATTAGACCTCCGTTGGTGGCTTCTATAGAATATAAGACTTCCCCAGGAGGCTTGTATCGAATAGAAGACCTCCGTTGGAGGCTTCTATAGAATAGAAGACCTCCGCAGGAGACTTCTATAAAATATTAGACCTCCATAGGATGCTTCTACCTCCGTTGGAGGCTTCTATAGAATAGAAGACCTCCGTTGGAGGCTTCTATAGAATAGAAGTCCTCCGTAGGAGGCTTCTATAGAATAGAAGTCCTCCGTAGGAGGCTTCTATAGTAAAGAAGACCTCCGTGGGAAGCTTCTGTAGAATAGAAGACTTCCGTTGGAGGCTTCTATAGAATAGAAGACCTCCATTGGAGGCTTCTATGGAATAGAATACCTCCGTAGGAGGCTTCTATAGAAAATACCTATAGAATAGAAGACCTCCGTTGGAGGCTTCTATAGCATAGAAGACCTCGGTAGGAGGCTTTATAGCATAGAAGACCTCGGTAGGAGGCCTTTATAGCATAGAAGACCTCCGTTGGAGGCTGCTATAGAATAGAAGACCTCCGTTGGAGGCTGTTATAGAATGGAAGACCTCCGTTGGAGGCTGCTTTAGATTAGAAGACCTCCGTTGGAGGCTTCTATAGAATAGAAGACCTCCGTTGGAGGCTTCTATAGAATGGAAGACCTCCGTTGGAGTCTTCTATATAATAGAAGACATCCGTTGGAGGTTTCTATATAATAGAAGACCTCCGTTGGAGGCTTCTATATCATAGAAGACCTCCGTTGGAGGCTTGTGTGGAATAGAGGACCTCCGTTGGAGGCTTCTATAGAATAGAAGACCTCCGTTGGAGGCTTCTATAGAATAGAAGACCTCCGTTGGAGGCTTCTATAGAATAGAAGACCTTCGTTGGAGGCTTCTATAGAATGGAAGACCTCCGTTGGATTCTTCTATATAATAGAAGACCTCCGTTGGAGGCTTGTGTGGAATAGAGGACCTCCGTTGGAGGCTTCTATAGAATAGAAGACCTCCGTTGGAGGCTTCTATAGAATAGAAGACCTCCGTTGGAGGCTTCTATAGAATAGAAGACCTCCGTTGGATTCTTCTATATAATAGAAGACCTCCGTTGGAGGCTTCTATATCATAGAAGACCTCCGTTGGAGGCTTGTGTGGAATAGAGGACCTCCGTTGGAGGCTTCTATAGAATAGAAGACCTCCGTTGGATTCTTCTATATAATAGAAGACCTCAGTTGGAGGCTTCTATATCATAGAAGACCTCCGTTGGAGGCTTGTGTGGAATAGATGACCTCGGTAGGAGGCCTTTATAGCATAGAAGACCTCCGTTGGAGGTTGCTATAGAAAAGAAGAACTCCGTTAGAGGCTTCTATAGAATAGAAGGCCTCGGTAGGAGGCCTTTATAGCATAGAAGACCTCCGTTGGAGGTTGCTATAGAATAGAAGACCTCTGTTGGAGGCTTCCATAGAATAGAATACCTCCGTTGGAGGCTTCTATAGAATAGAAGACCTCCGTTGGAGGCTTCTTTTGAATAGAAGACCTCTGTTGGAGTGTAATGTACCGGCTAAAAGTCAAAAGGCTTTTTGATGCATTTTACATAAATGTTAAATTACTAGCATCGGGGAATGACAACAGAGGTAGGACTGCGGGAGCCTATGATACTGCCAGCTACAGTCGGGTGGGGGTTCGGGTCCTTCTCTACTGCCACCGTGTTCCCCAGTACACAAATTAAAAAGACTCCCTTTTTATTTAAAAAAAAAAATGGAACTAAAGGCTATTATTTGGAACCAAAAAAAATGGATAAAAATATCACTGTAAATGATGTAAAAATATATGGACAACTTTTCTGATCGTTTTTGTACTATTCCCTCTGATGGTTTGAGGGAAAGAGCCTCATGACCCACGCCTACCAACGTTCTAGTGGCAATACGGTTAATCTAGAACCCCTACGTCCGTTTCTTTACCTCCTCAGGTACACCTAGGAAAACACCTTTTAATTTAATTTAGCAATCCATTATTATTCTGTTTTTTTCAAATCATTTTAAGGAGGGACTAATTAAATAATACAATAATATTTATATTTAAACTAGTAGCATTATGTTAATTATATTAAATCTTTAAAATTACAATCAACTATGTATTCTTATAGTTATATGAATTCAAATTAGATTTTGTGTAATAATGGTACGTAGTGTACTTGGCAAAAGTGGTTTGTTTACTGAATTTCAATAGCAAAACAAAACATATTTTTATACTTCATGAGAAGCAAAAATCAGTAAGAACAATATCAGAGATAAATGGAGTGTTAATCAATAAAAGAATTTTGTGTCCTCTATGCAAAGCAAACAAAACAATAATTAACCCAAAAAGGGGAGCGAGCAATAGAGAATACAAAAATCTCTGGGTACTAATCTAGTCTCTGAGAATTATTAATTTATTCATTATCAGTGCAAGTAGAAGAGTTTTTTTTTTTTTAATAAGAGGTATGATAATTAAGGTTACTTACAAACTTACCACCTTCATGCTGCCATGTGGAAGATCTTCTACACGAACTGCTGCTGTGGTTGCTAATAAACAATTAGATTATTTATGGTATAATTATTCTTCTTGCACCGACTGTAGTGAAATGATGATTATGATTAAAGTATATGAATCGCTATTAATATATCATATTTTATACTCAAGATTTCTAATATCCCATATGGATTGAAATGTAATTTGATGTTTAGTCGAAGTTTAGCGTTGCAAATCTTTCCTAGTTTTCAGCTAGTAGAACATTGGTCCTTGTTGGAGGATTGTTTCGGCGTTGCAATGTATTGTAAAGATGATTCTGTGTTGTAGATTCGTCAGGGCGAAATTAAATTGAATATAGATTTCCAATTTATTAAAATTTGTTGCTGAGGTGATCGTAGAGGGATTAAGGTTCAATGATTTAAGACTTCACCGTAGATTTTTGGAGATGTATGCAAGGGGGGATTTCACAAAATGAGGTTAGTCGGGGAATTGGGTGTCACAAGCTCTTGAAATGCACAATACTGTCCCCAATTATGTGAGTAAATTCATAGGCTTTATGTTTGACGCTCACAAGTGTGTCGCTTTATATTTCTTATAATTTCTTCCCAAGATTTGTGGGATGTATTCGATCTCCTTTAAAGGTGGCAAAACGTTCATCCAACACTGACCAGGAAATATGAAGAGACTTCTTGTTTTATTAATAATTTGTTGGAGGATACACAGTCGGTTTGGGAGACACTTTATTAGCTGGTAATTCGGAATGGGGGACGCAATTCTACCCTGTGGGTAGAATTGTTCCCAATAATTTAATTCGAAGTGGTACTTTTTTATTTCCAGGGCTTCGATTTAAAAACCTAAGAAATGTATTTTTCTTAATTTCACGAAAATTTCACAAATATTAGTGGTTTTACCTTTAAATGGTCTTATAATTTGTTAAAAACGAATATATTTTAATTTTTATTCACTGATTATAAAAATATTTTTAAATATTTCAGATGATTTTTAGAGGACTTGTTTCTTCAAGAGTTATTATAAAAAGGAAGTTCAATCAAGTTGTCAATTTACTCGAAACCCACGTTCTTTTTTTATTGAAATCGATAGAAAGGAAAACATCAAATTGAATATGAATATTCTTCTAAATGATTCCTGTTCAGTATTGGCAATTAAGCGATTTTCATTCGTATGTTATGCTTTGCTAGTTTACGTCTGTCTGTACAGTACAGAAACTCTCGCTGTTCATACTACCCCACACGTAGTGGTTGAGCAAAACAAAAGAGGGGAAAAAATGAATGGAGTAGTAAAACCAAAAAACCAATAATGATAAATTACAATTTTGAGTAATTGATCAAAATAAAAAAAGAAGTTTGGAGTAATATCTTAATAGAGAATATCTTTATAGAGGGAATATTTGGTAAAAGAGTTATTACTCCTGGATGAGGAAGACGATAAGATTGGATGAGTGCAGTGATGTCATCAGCAGTGCCAGTAATGGATTAAATGCCAGAAAGAATGTTATGGAAGCCGAATTCCGGGTGGATTAAGAACAATGATATTATGAGTTGTGGCCTATATATTTCGTAAAGCGATATATTTTGAGTTTTTGTTTATGAAATTATTAGAAGAGAATATTAAAGGAATGACAAAAAAAAAAAATGTCGGTGTTGTGTTTGCTATAAATGGCCATTACAAAATCGGATAATTTACTTGTTTTACAAATGGAAATTAGACGAAAGAAGGACATTTACGATCTAATGTCTTTCGCGTGAAACGTTCCGACCAGTTTTCCTTGCGGGTCTTCTAAAATGTAGTAGTGATTTCCTACTTTTTCGCGAACTTTAGCCTTCAGGAAAAGTGGAGCAAGTTTAGAGTTATAAGACTTTTCCATATTACTCTGACTAAAGTTACGCCGGAACACATCTTGACCGACATTAAATGACTGAGGCCTTGTGCGCAAATTATACTGAGCCTGATTCTTATCATATGCCGCTTTTATGAACTTTTTAAGATCTTCGCGAATTAGATGAAGCCTATCATCTCTGCTTAATTGAGCTGTAGGTTCATTGAGAAGCTGAAGGCTCTTCATTAATTGGTAAGCTGATCCATGCGTTACCATGTCGAAACCAAATAAACCATGGTAAGGTGAACAATTAATGGTTTGGTGCCAGGAATTACGCAAAGCGCAACTTATGAAACTTAGTTTCACATCCCATTCTCGTTGATCACCCTTTAAGTACGCTCGTATGGCAGCTATTAGAGATCGGTTTACTCTCTCCGAGGCGTTAGCCTGGGGAGAATAATACGCCGTATATGTGTGATTCACACCATAAGTAGTCAAAAATGCGTTAAAATCGTTAGCACGAAATTGGCTGCCGTTGTCGCTTATAATGACTTCGGGCACGCCATAGATATGGAAAATGTCCTTTTCAAGGCACTTTTGTATAAGAGCAGATGTGAACTTTTTGAGTGGGAAAATCCAATTAAATTTTGTTAGGTGATCTAACACGATTAGGATGCCTATATTACCGTTTCTGCTTCTTGGGTACGGCCCAAGCAGATCGATATATAATCGTTGGAAAGGTCTATCAGAGACAGCTGGGGAACCCATAGGTGGTTTTAAAATCTGGTTTGAAGCCTTCGTCGTTTTGCATGTCTCACACTGTCCTACATATTCTCTAACGTCCTTGACCATTCCTGGCCAGAAAAAGTAACGACGAAGCAACCCTAAGGTTTTTTGCATACCTCCATGTGAGGCAATTGGAACATCGTGAGAACGAGATATTGTATCTCTTCGTAAATGATACGGTATCCACAATTTCCATGATTGTTCCTCTTGTGTCTCGTCCCCTGTGTAATGACTGGTACGATAATACACAAAGCCATCGACGATTTTTACATCAGGAAACTTTGAAGAATTGGTTTTTACCTTTTCCTTAAGTTCCTGGTAATCTTGATCGTTGAAATGTGGAGATTCCAAATCCACAGAGGGCTCAGCAATATCTAATGCACTAACATCTCCATCTGGTATTCTGGAGAGTGCATCTGGCACTACGTTTTCTTTGCCTTTTCTGTGGCTAATTGAAAATTTATAGCCCTGGAGCTTCAGAACCCAACGGGCTAAACGGCCGCTCAAATCAGGCTGCTTCATGAGCCACAGGAGGCTGGAGTGATCTGTTATCACTTCAAACTCCTGTAACTCAATGTAGCATCTGAATTTCTTAATGGCTTCCACGGCAGCCAAGCATTCTCGCTCCGTAACACTATAATTACGTTGCGAAGAATTGAGCTTCTTGCTCATAAAGGCTACTGGGCGCTCGTTCCCATTTTCATCCAGCTGGACGAGAACAGCGCCTATCCCAAAATCACTGGCGTCGCATTGCAGAATGAATTTCTTTGAAAAATCGGGATTTGCCAAAACTGGTGCGGAAGTCAGAAGGGACTTTATCCTCTCAAATGCTTTCTGAGCTTCTTCCGTCCAGTGAAATCGCTTTTTAGTCGACAAAACATCAGTGATTGGGGATACCTCTGAGGAAAAATTCAGGATGAATCTCCTATACCAACTGGCCAAGCCGAGGAACCCTCTGACTTGCTTTAAATTCCGAGGAATGGGCCAGTTGGTTATGGCGGTGATTTTGCTGGAATCCGTGGTAATGCCACCATGACCAATGACATATCCTAAATAGTTTACTTCCGTAACGCAAAATTTGCTTTTGGATATGTTCAAAGTCAAATTTGCCTTACGGAATTGAGAGGATATTCGAACTAGGAGTTCTACATGTGTTGGAAAATCTTCCGACACGATTATAAGGTCGTCTAAATAGCCAAAGACGCAATGACGCAGTTCCGGGGGGATTATTTCATCCATTAAGCGGCACATTGTTTGCGGCGCATTGCAAAGCCCAAAGGGCATGACCGCAAACTGATACAATGGCCTCCCCGGAACTGTGAAAGCCGTATACTCCTTCGATTTTTCCTCTAACCCAATTTGCCAAAAGGCGTCCTTTAGATCCAATTTGGAAATAAGGTTTGCCTTTGGCAGACGAGCGAAAATGCCGTCAATATTGGGCAAGGGGTAGGCGTCTTTCTTCGTTACCGAATTGACCTTTCTTGCGTCGAGACAAAGACGAACTTTGTTGGGCTTTAACACGAGCCTCATAGGAGAACTCCAAGCGGATTTTGACGGCTCTATTACTCCCAATTCAAGCATCCTATCGATTTCATTAAAAATAACCTTTTCAACGGCAGGCGAAACCGGATAAAATCTCTGTTTTATAGGTGTTGCGTCACCTACATCGATAGTGTGCTTGATAAGGGGGGTCCTACCTAATCCCTGCTTCTCAAAGTTCGGAAAAAGTTCTATAACCGCCTTTAGTTGTGCCTGTTCAGTCTCAGAAAGGGGATAGGAATCGGTCTTTGTGGTAATAGGAGCATCTTCTTCAAGATTCAAAACTCCTGGTAATGTAGGTAGATCATTTATCTTACAGCTTACAGCATCTACAGCGCTAACTATATTTGGCATTAGATTGAATAACGTCCAAAAATCTATTCCCAGGATGAGTCTATGGGAGATAGTAGGGACGACAAACAATTTGATGTATTTTTTCTGACCCTTAAAGCATATCTCTGTATGAAGCCAACCGAGAACATTTTGGGTGTTTCCGTCAGCCGTCTTGACGTAGGTTTTGCACTTGTTAAAGTTGGTGTATTTTGAAAAATCGGTATTCGCCAATTCGCCTCCTACACAACTAACGTTGGCTCCCGTATCTAACAGTCCAAGTTCAGAAAAGTCTAAGAAAGACACTTTTGCGTAATAACGCATATCTTTGGGGTCAGAAATAATTGAGGAAACCAAAAGTTGGTGACAAAGCTTGCGCCTTTTGAAAAACTGTTTAAGACGTTTTGTAGAGCGTTTGGGTGTCTTATTTGAAGATACAATTGGAACATTAAATATAGCATTACGCTTTTCGACATAGTTTTCCCACCGTTTGTGATAGGGAAGTTTGGGGTATATCAATTTAGAAAAATCTTCATCAAAATGTTGATTGGGTTGTGTTGTTCTCTTTAGTATTGTAATTGATTTTGGAATTGTGCTTAAAGTAGAGCTAATGTCAGGTTTTGTTAAATCAGACTGAACTAAATATCTTTGGTTATCATTGGAACAGGATTTATTAATGTTTTCTGGGCTACACATTAGAGGGAATCGATCTGTGGGCCCGATACTTTTGGGTTTTTTGGAACATTATGTTTTTTTGCCTGACACCGGGAACATTGCGGCTTATATACATCTTTTGTTCCGCAGCCGTAACAAAAGACTGTACGTTCTGCTAAGCAATCATGCCAATGATGGCCAAGCTGATTGCAGTTCCAGCAAGGCTTGTCAACTCTTTCGAAGGCTTCAACAAAATTGTCCGTTTGTTCTTCGAAAGGAGTAGAATTGTCCTCCGGAAAGTCCAATTCATTTACATATCGACGTTGCGGTACATTTGGATTCAAATTTCGCATTGAAAGATTTTTTCGAACATGTTCATCTGCGAGAAAATTTTCCCGCATTTGAACTAGTTTACGCAAATGGGGTAAGGAGAGAATTGGCACATAAAGGAGGTCTTGCCTGATTTCAGGACGGAGATTCCTCGCCAAAATTTCTATTATTTCCGCTTCCAACATTGGAGTAGGTAATCTGTCCATGATGACAGTAATAGCATCGAAAAATGCGTCGAAATTCTCATTTGGCCTCTGTTTTCGGTTTCGAATTTCCTCACGGATGTCGAAAGAGGATTTGAAGTCACGATATTGGAATCGCAGCGCATCACAAAATTCGGTCCAAATAATGGATTTCACTTGCTTGTGATAGCGCCAGAACCAATCTCTAGCTTTCCCTGTGAGCAGAATGTGTAAATTACTACATATCACACTGAAGTCGCCATTAAAGTTAACTTTTGTTAATGATTCGACTCTATATAAAAACTCTTGAACATTTAAGCCGGTGGTAGATCCATCGAACTTAAGGTTCCAATGTTGTATAACTGAAGTAATTTTGTCCGGAGACATATTGACGAAGGTATTTGAATTAAAAAAGGATGGGGAAGGAATATTAGATAGCTCAGATTGGTTCATATTTTGTTGTCCATTGATTGCATTGGCACCACTCCTAGTTGGATTTCCATTTTGACTACTAGCTGGAGGAATATTGTGAGAATTCTTGTTTGACGTACATGGGGCGTCAGATTGGGCATTAACTGGGTTTGAATTACTCTGAGTGCCAATAGAAGGTAAATTTTGAAAGAATTTGTTGAGTTTTTCATCAATATATCTGCCTATTTCGCCATAATCAACTGTATTAGCATTACTATTCGAAGGAACTGTATTCTTTTGATTATATGGACCAGTATTTGAATCTTTATTTGGACTAAAGTTAATGTCGTCAAAAATGTTTGTGTTTGATATTGCCTGTGGGTTATAACCCGAGGGTAAGTTTTTTTGGGCACTACTTCGTGTATAGTAATGCTTCGACATAGCTCCTCTACCTCTGGTAGAAGGCCCTTTATAGGCTTTGGTAGCTTTTGTCTGCATTGTAAACTCTCTGAGGTCTGAAAGCTGACAGGTGTGTTTACAATTAGGGCACTCCGAAGAGGATGACAAACTACTTTCAATACACGATCTGTGGAATATATGTGTACAACCACTTATGACCATACATTTGTCTCCATCGTTCATTACCTCATTACATATGTGACAAGTAGTAAGATCATTATTAGAGAAATCTGTGAAAGTATTATCTGCCTGGGCAGATGGTGGAGGAGTTGTGCTTTCAGAAGCCATACTTAACGAATTATTCAAATTATATTATAGGAAATTTTAGTAGAGAAATGTTGTTTATACTAACAAAATGTCTTTATGTCTATCAATAGGTGTTTCCATTACGTGGTTTCCTGAGGAGTAAAATTTTATAAAATGATCAGAAAGCTTATTATGAAAAATGTAAATTCTGGGTTATTGTATATGAAACACTATTTTGATCAAAAATCAATAAGCTACATGCTACCTATTGTAACATATATAAACGTTTATTATCATATTGATGACGGTCATAAATCACAATCAGCTGAATATATGAATTCCAGTTATCAATAGATGTTAATAATTATATGTTCTATGAAATCTAATCAAATCTTATATTTCGTGAATTAATGAAAAGGAAATTGACCTGATCAACGGTTAACAGAAAGTGTTGGTAAATATCTAAGGGTTAGTATACTCAGCGTAAACGCAAGCAGCTAAAGCTCCACTTAAATTTCACCAAGTATTCTGAAATATCGAATTTCATGAAAATATCCCTAACATTTAAACTGGATTTTAGAGCCTAAATCAGGTACATTGACCTTCCTCGGGCCCCACGTTCTGGGCGCCAAATTTGTAATGTACCGGCTAAAAGTCAAAAGGCTTTTTGATGCATTTTACATAAATGTTAAATTACTAGCATCGGGGAATGACAACAGAGGTAGGACTGCGGGAGCCTATGATACTGCCAGCTACAGTCGGGTGGGGGTTCGGGTCCTTCTCTACTGCCACCGTGTTCCCCAGTACACAAATTAAAAAGACTCCCTTTTTATTTAAAAAAAAAAATGGAACTAAAGGCTATTATTTGGAACCAAAAAAAATGGATAAAAATATCACTGTAAATGATGTAAAAATATATGGACAACTTTTCTGATCGTTTTTGTACTATTCCCTCTGATGGTTTGAGGGAAAGAGCCTCATGACCCACGCCTACCAACGTTCTAGTGGCAATACGGTTAATCTAGAACCCCTACGTCCGTTTCTTTACCTCCTCAGGTACACCTAGGAAAACACCTTTTAATTTAATTTAGCAATCCATTATTATTCTGTTTTTTTCAAATCATTTTAAGGAGGGACTAATTAAATAATACAATAATATTTATATTTAAACTAGTAGCATTATGTTAATTATATTAAATCTTTAAAATTACAATCAACTATGTATTCTTATAGTTATATGAATTCAAATTAGATTTTGTGTAATAATGGTACGTAGTGTACTTGGCAAAAGTGGTTTGTTTACTGAATTTCAATAGCAAAACAAAACATATTTTTATACTTCATGAGAAGCAAAAATCAGTAAGAACAATATCAGAGATAAATGGAGTGTTAATCAATAAAAGAATTTTGTGTCCTCTATGCAAAGCAAACAAAACAATAATTAACCCAAAAAGGGGAGCGAGCAATAGAGAATACAAAAATCTCTGGGTACTAATCTAGTCTCTGAGAATTATTAATTTATTCATTATCAGTGCAAGTAGAAGAGTTTTTTTTTTTTTAATAAGAGGTATGATAATTAAGGTTACTTACAAACTTACCACCTTCATGCTGCCATGTGGAAGATCTTCTACACGAACTGCTGCTGTGGTTGCTAATAAACAATTAGATTATTTATGGTATAATTATTCTTCTTGCACCGACTGTAGTGAAATGATGATTATGATTAAAGTATATGAATCGCTATTAATATATCATATTTTATACTCAAGATTTCTAATATCCCATATGGATTGAAATGTAATTTGATGTTTAGTCGAAGTTTAGCGTTGCAAATCTTTCCTAGTTTTCAGCTAGTAGAACATTGGTCCTTGTTGGAGGATTGTTTCGGCGTTGCAATGTATTGTAAAGATGATTCTGTGTTGTAGATTCGTCAGGGCGAAATTAAATTGAATATAGATTTCCAATTTATTAAAATTTGTTGCTGAGGTGATCGTAGAGGGATTAAGGTTCAATGATTTAAGACTTCACCGTAGATTTTTGGAGATGTATGCAAGGGGGGATTTCACAAAATGAGGTTAGTCGGGGAATTGGGTGTCACAAGCTCTTGAAATGCACAATACTGTCCCCAATTATGTGAGTAAATTCATAGGCTTTATGTTTGACGCTCACAAGTGTGTCGCTTTATATTTCTTATAATTTCTTCCCAAGATTTGTGGGATGTATTCGATCTCCTTTAAAGGTGGCAAAACGTTCATCCAACACTGACCAGGAAATATGAAGAGACTTCTTGTTTTATTAATAATTTGTTGGAGGATACACAGTCGGTTTGGGAGACACTTTATTAGCTGGTAATTCGGAATGGGGGACGCAATTCTACCCTGTGGTAGAATTGTTCCCAATAATTTAATTCGAAGTGGTACTTTTTTATTTCCAGGGCTTCGATTTAAAAACCTAAGAAATGTATTTTTCTTAATTTCACGAAAATTTCACAAATATTAGTGGTTTTACCTTTAAATGGTCTTATAATTTGTTAAAAACGAATATATTTTAATTTTTATTCACTGATTATAAAAATATTTTTAAATATTTCAGATGATTTTTAGAGGACTTGTTTCTTCAAGAGTTATTATAAAAAGGAAGTTCAATCAAGTTGTCAATTTACTCGAAACCCACGTTCTTTTTTTATTGAAATCGATAGAAAGGAAAACATCAAATTGAATATGAATATTCTTCTAAATGATTCCTGTTCAGTATTGGCAATTAAGCGATTTTCATTCGTATGTTATGCTTTGCTAGTTTACGTCTGTCTGTACAGTACAGAAACTCTCGCTGTTCATACTACCCCACACGTAGTGGTTGAGCAAAACAAAAGAGGGGAAAAAATGAATGGAGTAGTAAAACCAAAAAACCAATAATGATAAATTACAATTTTGAGTAATTGATCAAAATAAAAAAAGAAGTTTGGAGTAATATCTTAATAGAGAATATCTTTATAGAGGGAATATTTGGTAAAAGAGTTATTACTCCTGGATGAGGAAGACGATAAGATTGGATGAGTGCAGTGATGTCATCAGCAGTGCCAGTAATGGATTAAATGCCAGAAAGAATGTTATGGAAGCCGAATTCCGGGTGGATTAAGAACAATGATATTATGAGTTGTGGCCTATATATTTCGTAAAGCGATATATTTTGAGTTTTTGTTTATGAAATTATTAGAAGAGAATATTAAAGGAATGACAAAAAAAAAAAATGTCGGTGTTGTGTTTGCTATAAATGGCCATTACAGGAGGTTGCTATAGAATAGAAGACCTCTGTTGGAGGCTTCCATAGAATAGAATACCTCCGTTGGAGGCTTCCATAGAATAGAAGACCTCCGTTGGAGGCTTCTATAGAATAGAAGACCTCCGTTGGAGGCTTCTATAGAATAGAAGACCTCCGTTGGAGGCTTCTATAGAATAGAAGACCTCCGTTGGAGGCTTCTATAGAATAGAAGACTTCCGTTGGAGGCTTCTATAGAATAGAAGACTTCCGTTGGAGGCTTCTATAGAATAGAAGACTTCCGTTGGAGGCTTCTATAGAATAGAAGACCTCCGTTGGGAGGCTTCTATAGAATAGAAGACCTCCGTTGGAGGCTTCTATAGAATAGAAGACCTCCGTTTGAGGCTTCTATAGAATATAAGACCTCCGTAGGAGGCTTCTATAGAATAAAAGACATCCGCTGGAGGCTTCTATAGCATAGAAGACCTACGTAGGAGTCTTCTATAAAAAATAGACCTCCATAGGATGCTTCTATAGAATAGAAGACCTCCGTTGGAGGCTTCTATAGAATAGAAGACCTCCGTAGGAGGCTTCTATAGCATAGAAGACCTACGTAGGAGTCTTCTATAAAAAATAGACCTCCATAGGATGCTTCTATAGAATAGAAGACCTCCGTAGGAGGCTTCTATAGAATAGAAGACCTCCGTAGGTGGCTTCTATAGAATAGAAGACCTCCGTAGGTGGCTTCTATAGAATAGAAGACCTCCGTAGGTGGCTTCTATAGAATAGAAATCTCCGCAGGTGGCTTCTATAGAATAGAAGACCTCCGTAGGTGGCTTCTATAGAATAGAAATCTCCGCAGGTGGCTTCTATAGAATAGAAGACCTCCGTAGGAGGTCATTTCCCCCATTAATAATTTTCCCTGTCATAAGTTGTGGTTAATTCTCTTGACACTCATGAGTTCAACAGACCTCGGTCATTAGATATTTATGTGTGTCACCTGAAGTGAGGAGGCCTTACCTTGTATTTATTGTTATTGTTGTGTGGTTGTTTTAAATGCTTAACAAGTTATTGTTGTTGTTCGCAATGTCCTCGTAATAATAATATGTTATCCTTTAATATCCAAACAGCCCAGGCCAAAGTGGTTACACACCTTCACATATGGCGAACAATGTAGGTTGATGGGAGGTTTCTGCTTTCGTATGATTTTTTTTATTTAAGTTTTTTTGGTTTTTTGTAGTCCTTGAATAGAGAATATTTTGTTATGTGTGGTATTTGCGTGTGTAAGCGCGTGTTGTACGCTCACGCACTTATTACCGGCAGGCGGGTTTTACGACTATAGCAACATGAATACAAATTATGACAACAACGACGACGGTGATGATGATGGTCTGGGAGTTGTTGAAGGATTCACTGGAGTTGAATGTGTTACACACGTGTGTAGGTAGTGCGTTTGTTTTCTGCTTTATAAAAATATTGGATTGATCGTCTATTTCATTTGACGAAACAACAGAATAGAATTTTTTTGTTGATACTATTCACGTGATTTGTTGTTATTGATAGCCTTCAACTTTTTTTTTTAAATTTGAGCCGCTTTTTGTTTGTTACGCATTACCTTTAAATATTATTACGGAGCTTTTTACATGGTTCAAACTGTTTTCGTGGAGGCCTTGTGTATTTATATTTATCAGTTTCGTTTTGTTATACGGTACTTTTTCCTTTCAAAGGCTTTGCATTACTACTACCACGCTTCAGTAATAATTCAAATAGATTCGTTGAAAAATAAAAAGTGTTATTCCACCTTGTTTTCGTGGTAATTGGAAGCTAAATTTTATATATTATTGTTGTTAGTTTTTTTTGTTCTTCCTTTTATTTTCATTTCTGACCAGAACAACCATTTGAACTCATTTTTGTAGGGTTTCACTATAACGGTAGGCTGCACTTTGACATGCCTTGGGTTTAGGTTTAGTTTTAGCTCCCCCTAGTTTCTGTGATGATGAGATGCTGTTTTATTTTGTTCTCATTTGCTTTTAACTAAATTCAGTTCTGTTCACTTTATTCACATTTGCATGTTACCTTGATACGGTTTTTGCATTTTAACTTTCTTCTGTCAACTTTTCATCACCACTACTCTCAGCTGGAAATGTAGGCATCAAATTCATTCAAATGCACGACCTACACTCATTAAAATCACAGTGTGTGTAAGTATATATGTCTGATGAATTTTTATTTTCACGTTGTTGGTGTTGTTGCTATTTTTTATTCATGAAATTTATTTAAATATCAAAATCACCGAGTAGTGCATCACCAAGCTTTGTCATTGATAATGATAAGATGGATTTTTGTTGTGTGTTTTGAGGTTAAATGAAAAACAGGATTTGTTGCCGTTTTTAAGTTCACTTTTTTCGCCACTTTTTGCATTCTAATTATATCATTTTTTCTCAAATTGCTGCCTTTCACTATCAGACGCTTCTTCTTTTTCTTCTTGATTTCTACATAACACTCATTGTGCGGACTAAAAGTATGTTACAGCATTGAAATATGTAACACTGCCGAAAAGTAGGCTTTATTTTGTGATGATTTTCACTACTTGTATCCATGTATTTTCAACTTTGTTTCATTCAAATATTTCATAACCCATTTAAATTCCTTTACAAAACATTGTAGTTGTTACTTTATTATTTCTTCTTCGTCTTGACATTCTTTTGCTTATCAATATTTAATTTCTTCTCTAAATGAAAACATTCACACCCTGACGAAAAAAGGCAATAATAATCCCGAATTCCGTTCACTCGCCACACGTCTTCACTTTGCAGTTGAACTGGAAACACTGCCAGAAGGGATGAAAGCACAATAAGGGATGTATGACGGAGTTTCATAAAAATTGAAAAATGTATAGCAAATGAGTACCTTGACAGAGCAACGAACAACAAAACCAGTCAATGTGTATTTTTTTATTGCGCTCGCGGAAGCTTTCTTTTTGTGGCCCACGTTGGTTGGCATTAACAATTTTTAATGTGACCCCGGAAAGGAGGCTTGGGAAAGGAAATATTAAGAACTAGAGAGAGGAAGAGAGAGAGAGCGAAATGTCACTCACTGAAGGTTTAGGAAAGGAAATATTAATATATCACAGAGAGAGAGAGAGAAATGTCACCCTCTATCTGTGACATTTAATTTTGAAAATTGGTAAAACAGGTTGTTGTTATAATTCAATCGCTCTCCATTCAGAGCAAGAGAGAATCCAAAAGATTCTCAAAAGTTATAAATAAAGTTTAACTTTTCTCCTGTTTTCTGAGCCAGGCAAATAGTTTCTCTGCTAAACATTTTATCTAATTCCAGAGAAAAAGAGAGAGTGGAAGATAATAAGAGAGGTATTATAAAAAAAATTACATGTACAAATTTATTTTCTCTTTTTTCAGTATAAAGTTTTATTTTTCTCTTGCTTACATTGGAATTATTATGCTAACAGGCATGTTATCTAATTCCTAAGATGGCGAAAGATAATAAGATAAGTATTATAAAGTTATTTTCTCTTTGTTCAGGAAACATAAAACTATTCATTTGATTTTCTCTGACCAAAATGTTTGTTATCTTGTTTCGGAGCCATTGGACTTATTAGATAACTGCTATTGCTGACAAGCATTTTATCTTATTCCTGAGACAGCGAAAGATAATAAGATAAGTATTTTTAACAAAGATAAAGTTACAATTTTATTTTCTCTTTGTTAAGAAAACTTAAGTCTATTCATTTGGTTTTCTCCAACTAAAATTTTTCTTATCTTGTTTCGGAGCCATTGGAAACATTGTGTAGCTTGTTTAGCTACCAAACATTTTATCTAATTCCTGAGATTGCGAAAGATAATAAGATAAGTATTATAAACAAAGATAAAGTTGCAACTTTATTTTCGCATTGTTGAGACAACTTAAATCTATTCATTTGGTTTTCTTCGACCAAAATTTTTGTAATCTTGTTTCGGAGCCATTGGAATCATTAGATAACTGGTTTTGCTACCAAACATTTTATCTAATTCATGAGGTAGCAAAAGAAAATAAGATAAGTGTTATACACAGAGATAAATTTACAACGTTATTTTCTCTTTGTTGAGAAAACTTAATCTTCTCATTTGATTTTCTCGGACTAAAACTTAGTTATCTTGTTTCGGAGCCATTGGAATTATTGGATAACTGGTTTTGCTACCAAACATTTTATCTAATTCTTGAGAGAGCGGAAGATAATAAGATAAGTGTTATACACAAAGATAAAGATACAATTTTATTTTTTATCTTGTGTCATAGCCATTGGAATTATTTTATAACTAGTATTGCTAACAAACATTTTATCTAATTCCTGAGAGAGAGTGGTAGATAATAAGAGAATTATTATAAACAACGGTACAGTAAAACTTTACATTCTCTTTGTTGAGAAAACTTAAATCTACTCATTTGCTATATTTCGACCAAAAATATCTGTTTAATGTTTATTTTTTTTAGAAAAATAGTTAGTTTTCAAAGAACGTGTACTTCTAAAAAATACTCAGAGCAAGAGGAATTTAAAAATTATATTTTAAATTATATTGATTTCTCTTGTTTCCTGAGCCATTGGAATTATTAGCCAAACATTTATTGTTATTAGATTAACATTCAGATAAACATTTTATCAAAGTACGTGGACTTCTAAGGAATACTCAGAGCAAGAGAAAATTAAAAATAATATTTTAAATTATAATGCTTTCTCTTGTTTCTTAAGCCATTGGAATAGACAAACATTTTGTTATTATTAGATTAAAATTTAGATTATAAAAGCCGTTCCATAGATAATGAACAAAGATTCAGGTTATCTTTATTATCTCATTTTTGAGAAAGCTTCAATTTACTCATACGATTTTCTGCCGAAAAATTATTTTCTCTTATTTTCGGAATTATTAGATAACTGGTTTTGGTACCAAATAATTTACTAATTCTAGGTAGAGCGGGAGATAATAAGATAACTATTATAAAATAAAATAATGTAGCACATTTTTATTCTCTTTATTGAGAACTCCTAAATCTACTCAATGGGGTTTCTTTTCGGCCAAAAATATTTTTTTTTGTAGAAAAATTTAATTTTTAAAAATTATTTTTTAATTTATTATTTTTTAAGGAAGTAATTTTTAAAGAATATTTTTTGAATAGAGGAATATTTAAATATTTTTTTAACATGGATTTTTTAGGTTTTTTTTCCATAACGTGCTTTTTTAGGCATATTTTTTGAATTGAGCCGCGTTTTCAAGAATACATTTTTTGGTTCGACTTGTATTTTTGCATTTGCATTCAACGTGATTTGTTTTAAATATTTTTTTCTGAACGTGGTTTATTCAAAGATTATTTTTTCATCAACGTGGGTGTTCTAAAAAAATATCTTCCCACAACATCGAGTTTTTTAGAAAAATCCCTTTTATGGAAGTGAATTTTTAAAGGTTAGTTTCGTCATGGACGTGGATTTTTAAAGAAAGAATTTGGAAAATGACTTAGTTTATTTTGTGAAGGACTTGGGTTTTTTAAAGAATTTCTTTTCAAGGAAGTGGACTTTTTACTTTTTATACCCTACACCACTATGTGGATAGGGTATTATAAGTTTGTTTTGGAAAAAATTCATGTAACACCGCGAAATATTCGTCGAAGACCCCCAATGTGGTATACCAATCTTCATATCTTGGCGAGATAAAGCGATTTTGAGATGTGTGTCCGTCCGTCCGTCCGTGTGTTTGTCTGTCCATTATAAATTGTAATCAAACTCCAGGCCACAATTATGGACCGATCGTCACGAAATTTGGTATGGAGGTCGGTTTCACATCAGAATAGATCGCTATTTTAATTGGTGATGATCGTGAAATATTTAGCGGGTGAAATGGACCAAAAACATAATTTTTATCCGATTTTGTAGGTGCTCTGTAGGCCGCAATAATAGCCCCGAACAAAGTAAGTATCTGACAAAGAAGATGCTTGCAATTTGAGATGGTGATCGGATGATGTTTAGAGGGTTAAATGGACCATAACTTTTGCGTGAAAATTGTTAAAATTTTTAATATACCGGTTATATCTTTATTCCTGGAGGACACATTCCGCCCACGTAAATAATATTTGAAACACCAACTCTTGCCCTTTCTATTGATGCAAATTGTATTGATTTAGGCGGTCTGATAACAGAGTTACAGCCTAATACATCCAGTTTTTTGCTTGAAGTGTAATCATAAGCACACTAGAGGTCGCAATTATTGCTCAATAGTCACGAAATTTTGCACGAAGGTAAGAGTTTAGGTCGAAGAATGATGCCTACAATTTTGGATGATGATCCGATGTTATTTAGCGGGTGAAATGGACCATTACTTTTAAATGAATAATATACAACATTTATTTTTGGTCCATATTTTAATTCCTTGAGGGTATATACCGGCAAAGTAGCCTATATATGGAATAATAACTACTGACCTTTCCCCTGATGCAATTTGCAATAATGTGTTCGCTAGATAACGGGCCTACTGCCTAATATATAATGGGTTTTGTGTAGAGAACCACAATTTCCTCCCATGCAACAAATTGTCTCTATCATGACAGAGACATTTTCAGATCAGTTGTCAAATTGGAATTTTTATACAAATATTGCAGCATGGGGTCGCCTCGCCTCTTATTTTATACCTCAGGATTTTGGGTAAAGGGGATACATACAAAGTACGACCAAAGATGTGTCTCATCGAAATAATGGTTTTAGACCCTAAGTATGTTTGGACGAAATTCGTTTCAGACAATTTGGAGTCGATTTAGCCCTGTCCGTTCTTCTGCCTCTCTTACTGTCTAGCTGACTGGTGCGCACGATAACTCACTAACTGATCTACTGTTTCGAACCAAATTTTATACTTCGTAATATTTTGCCCAAACTTAGTTTAAGTTCTAATATAGGCTATATATGTAGGTCCACACCTCCCCCAAAAAAGTTCAAAATTGTTTTCGAAAAATTGTGTGAACGATAATTGGCGAAGTGAGCAATCGATTTACTCCAAACTTTCCATATATTATAATTCCTTCCACATATAGATCGGATAAGACTATATCGGTCCACACCTTAGGGTACCACCCACACAAAATTTGAATTTTTTTCAGCAGATTGATCAAGGGGATTTTCTGATTGGTCTAAACTTTACACATCGTATTATTTCATCCAGTCATGTGTCAGGTAGGAATATGGACTATATCGTTCCGTCCTTCGAGTAGCTCCCACACAAAATTTGGGAAAAGTGCAGTTTGAGGACCCGTATCGGATCTATTTGATTATTATTATTATTATTTTGAACAAGGTTCTTTTCACGGTCCCTATGCTGGTCCCTTTTCCGGGGTAAGTCATACTTTTTGAGATAATAGTCCAGAAGTTCCAAACACCCCTGCCGGCTCCAACTAAAATCACAAATCTGAAAAAATAATTCTCAAAAATTTCCAAAACTCAGGAGTTAGCTTACTAAAATTGATTTGGTATAGCCCCATATTACGATACCTACAGATTCCACGTATTTTGAAGCCAACTCCTGTTACAAAATAATTATATTTTTATACGGCAGAGGCTGAGGGTATATCACCGTTAGCGCAACTGACTTATACTATCATTTTTGCTGTATAATTGAATATGAATAATTTTGGGATTTATAAATTTGTTTGCATGCAAAATTTTTGAATTTCTATTCATTGTTAGTTATTTCTACCGGTATAAAATATATTTTTGATATCACAATATATGTCCACAATGAACTATTTTCGAAGCATATGTGAGGTACAAGTGCTCAATTTTTGGACGATAGATCTTTAATAAACTCGCAATTGTCTCAATTATGAAATGTACCAAATTGCATTATTTATTTTAGGTGTATTCCAAAAAGGAACCTACTATTCAAAGACAATTTGAAGATGTAGCAGGAGGGGCTAATCAATGTAAATTTTGCAATTTTCGAATATTTTTTAGAAATGTATAATTTCTATATTTTTCCACAAACATCCCAGTAAAGACAAGGGAGGCTTCTCTTATGTATATCAATGGATTCATATTAAGTTATTGATATGTGACCTAGTTTTTATCGCCGAGTCCGAACGGCATGTCCGAAGTTGCCACTTTTAGAGACGTTTTTCATGGCTGAAATACTCAGGAAATATCGCCAACATTACTAAGGGATATTTTGCCATCGTTGACAATTTAAAGGGATTCGAACCCGGACATTCAGCGTGCAAGGCGGTTGGACATATCTAATTCCTACAGGTTGTGGTGTAGGGTATCACATGGTCGGCCCCGTCCGACTATAGCCTTTGCTTACTTGTTTTATATTATTTCGATCTTTGTTGGATTTGAACTAACGAACTTCTGCTTTGCAGCCGAACACACTACACACTATGTGACGAGTACAAACATTAAGAGTTCTTTGTTTTTTTAAACAAAAAGTACCCGGCCGAGGGTGAGCTCTGAACACACAACCCTCGGATTTGTAGTCAGACACACACGCTCTGTGCCACCGTACTCATAACTTAGTAAGAGATAATATAAATAGTTGTTATACCCTACACCACACTGTGATAAGGGGTATTATGTGTTAGTGCATTTGTATGTAACATGCATAAGGAAAAGAGATAGACCCATAGTTCCTTCTAGGGATATGCATAGTATCACTTTCTGAGTCGATTTAAGCATGTCCGTCCGTCCGTTCGCAACGTACAGGTCGCATTTGTTATCCGATTTGGCTGAAAATTGGGCAAGATGATTTTTTAGCCGTCGGAAGAACGCTATTGTTTTTGGTGAAAATCGGTTCAGATTTGGGTATAGCTCCCATATATATTTTCGTCCGATTTGAGGTATTTGATGCACTAAACACGCTATATCTGTCCAATTTTGATGAAATTTGGAATTTATGACGGAATTAGGTCTATAAGTAAATGTACCAAATTATGTCGAAATCGGTTCAGATTTGGATATAGCTCCCATATATATTTTCGACCGATTTGCTGTATTGTATTTGCTGCACCAAACACGTAATATACGTCCGATTTTGATGAAATTTGGCATGTGTGACTACGTTCGGTTTAAAAATAAATGTGCCAAACTACATCGAAATCGGTTCAGATTTGGATATAGCTCCCATATATATTTTCGGCCGATTTGACGCATTTGCTGCAAACACGCTCTTTACGTCCAATTTTGATGCAATTTGGAATGTGTGACTGAATTTGGTCTAGAAATAAGTGTACCAATTTATATCGAAATCGGTTCAGATTTGGATATAGCTCCTATGTATATTTTCGCCCGATATGTCCAATTTTGATGAAATTTAAAATGTGTGACGGAATTTTCTCTAGTAATAAGTGTACCATCTTATATATAAATCAGTTCAAATTGATATATATCTGCTATATTTTACATATTCACAGTGGTGTAGGGTATAAAAGTCGGCCCCGCACGACTATGATCCTTTCCTTACTGGTTTTTGTTTATAATACTTTGTAATAGGTTACAAAATGACTAAGAGATCCAAATTTTTGCTGGGGATGTGCTCTTTCAGATGAAAAAAAAAATCACGCAAAATTGTATTTTTGGGCTTTAAAAGTGATTAAGCCTAACGACTATGTGATTAAGTCTTACTATTTTGAAAACCAAAATAGAAATCGTCATCCCACATAAAAAACGCTAACCCTGCCGGACTTAGATTTTTTTAAAAAAAACATATTTTGTTTAAAAAAAATATGTTTTAAGGACGTGCATTTTTTAATTTTTTTCACGAACGTGGATTTTTTTAAAGATATTTTGTTTATGGACTTGAATTTTTAAAATATATTTTTTTAAGGTCTTGGATTTTTAAAATAAATATTTTTAGGAGGGTTGGCGTTTTTTATTTGGGATGACGACTTCTATTTTGTTTTTCAAAAAAGTCAGGCTTAATCCCATAGTCGTTGTTTTAATATTTTATTAAAACAACTTTAATTTATTAGTGGAAAAAATTGGCGATGTTAACCAAGGGGTAAGGCAGGGAAGACTATAGTTTCAGATCTCGCCACAGATCTTCATCAGTTCCCTTGTTTCATGTTTTTCAAGAAGAAACTTTTTATACCCAAGTGGATTTAAAAAAAAAATATTTTGTAGATTTAAAAAAAAAAAATATTTTGTTTTAAGGACTTAAATAATATTTTTTTTGACATCAACATTTTCAACGGTGGTAAAATACCCCTCAGTAATGTTGGCGACATTATCTGAGTATTTCAGCCATGTAAAACTTCTCTACAATTTGTGTCGTAAGACGCACCGTTCGGACTCGGCGATAAGCTGTAGGTCCCATATCATTGAGCTCCCATGTCAATGCACTCATTGATATGAGAGAAGTCTCCCTTGTCACATCTAGGTTGTTAGTGGAACAATTATTATTATTTTTCAAGGACTTGGATTTTTTAAATAAAATATTTTTTCAAGGACATGGATTTTTTTTAAAAAATATTTTTTCAGGGACTTGTATTTAACAAAAAAATGTTTTTCAAGGACATTGATTTAAAAAAAGATTTTTTGAGGACGTGGATTTTTTTAAAAATGTTCTTTCGAAGAGGTGGATTTTTTAAAAAAATATTGGTCTTAAGGACTTGGAATTTAAAAAAAAATAATTTTTCAAGGACGTGAATTTAAAAAAATAAAATTTCAAGGACCTGAATTTAAAAAAAAAATTGAATAAAGGGCGTGAATTTAAAGACGTTGATTATAAAAAACAGTTTGTTTTATTGACGTGGATTTAAAAAAAATGGTTTTAAGGACGTGGATTTTTTAAAACAATATTTTGTTTAAGGACGTAAAACAATATTTTGTTTTAAGGACGTGTATTTTTTTAAAAATAGTTTTTCGAGGACGTGTATTTTTTAAAAACAGATTTTCAAAGACGTTGTTTTTTTAAAAAAATATTTTGCTTAAGGACTTGGATTTTTTAAAAAATATTTTTTTCAAAGACGTGTCTTTTTAAAAGAAAATTGTTTTTGAAGGACGTGGATTTAAAAAAAATCAAGCACGGACTTGGATTTTTTAAAAAATATGTTTTCAAAGACGTTGATTTTTTAACCAAAAATATTTTTTTATACGTGGGTTTTTAAAAAATATCTTTTCTAGGACGTGGGTTTTTAAAAAATATATTTAAAGGACGTGGATTTTTTAAAAAAAAAATTTAAAATATATTCTGTGGATTTTTTCTAAAACTATCTTGTTTTAGAGACTTGGATTTTTTTTAGAAAAATATAAAAAATAAGGATGTGGATTTTTTAAAAATATATTTTTTCACGTCTTTGAAATTGGATTTTTTAAAAAATTTTTTTCATGGACGTGAATTTTAGAATATAAATATTTTTTCTTGGACGTGGGTTTTTAAAAAATATTTTTTAAAGCGTGGATTTAAAAAAAAAATATTTTTTTCAAGGACATGGATTTTTTAAAAAATATATTTTTCAATGACGTGGATTTTTTTAGAAATATTTTTGTAAGGAACGGGACTTTTTTAAAAAATAGTTTCGCTAGGACTTGGATTTTTTAACAAAAAGTTTTTCAAGGACGTGGATTTTTTTTGACTTGGAATTTTTAAAAAATGTTTTTTTCCAAGGACGTGGATTTTTTAAAAAATATTTTTTTCAAGGACTTGAATTTTTTAAGAAAATATTTTTTCAAGGTCGTGGATTAAAAAAAATCATTTTGTCAAAACATAAATCTTTGATACTTATTTTTAACCAAACCAATTATATGGACAGCAAGTATGTTTTATTGTGTTACATTTAATGGTCCATACGTACCACTGATGATATTTATCATAACATTAATTTGTTTTGATGTTTAAAATTTTTTTCTGTTCTTTCAACTGTAAATCCGTTAAATATGACACCATTCTATTACAGTTTGAGAATACAACTATATCACCTTAAAGTTTAAAAGATATAACCATTTCACCTATTGTACTGTTTAAGAGTCACATCTGTTATATTTCTTTCTCCCCACAATTTCTATTTCACCATAATATTAAGTGTAGTATTGCAGACTATTGTGGTGGCACAGTAATAATAACCAAGGCGAATTTAGTAAGGAGACATAGAAGCCGAATTCAGACCTCAGACTTCCGTTGGTGACAAGAGTTTTTGTGGCGAGGAATCCACCAAAAATAATAAAGCAACGAAATTATTGCCAAATTCAAATTGAGAAATTGTAAAATTAAACTTTTGCTCGAACTGAAATATTTTGGATTATTTTTTAAAACAAAAATGTATTTTGACAGCAAGAGAAGTCTGATGTCTTCTTCTTCTTCTTGGCTTATAGAGACACCTGTTCATTGCATCATGTTATTAGCAATTTCAAGCAAAACCCGCAAAAAGGAATTGTATTACATCGTACTGAATTACTAAATAAAATATGTGACTGTAATATTTATTTGCGCATGTATTTTGTCTTTGAACATGACGTTGTAGAGTAATCCTTTCCTCATAACTGTATCTTTCCACAGACGAAAAAGTATCACTTGGTAGAATAAGTATCACTCGGTAGAAAAAGTATCACTATCTGTGGCCATTGTAGAAGTTAAACTAAAGTTGGATAAAATATTAGA
>NW_027412053.1:0-78283 GCF_047663935.1 Musca autumnalis
AATACAAAAGTTCACCGGGCATGACTTTTCCAGTACAAAAGTTCTCCGGGCATGACTTTCCCAATACAAAAGTTGACCGGGCATGACTTTCCCAATACAAAAGTTGACCGGGCATGACTTTCCTAATACAAAAGTTGACCGGGCATGACTTTCCCAGTACAAAAGATCATCGGGCATGACTTTCCCAATACAAAAGTTCACCGGGTATGACTTTCCCCGTACAAAAGATCAACGGGCATGACTTTCCCAATACAAAAGTTGACCGGGCATGACTTTCCCAATACAAAAGTTGACCGGGCATGACTTTCCCAATACAAAAGTTGACCGGGCATGACTTTCCCAATACAAAAGTTCACCGTGCATGACTTTCCCAATACAAAAGTTGACCGGACATGACTTTTCCCATACAAAAGTTCACCGGGCATGACTTTCCCAATACAAAAGTTGACCGGGCATGACTTTCCCAGTACAAATGTTCACCGGGCATGACTTTCCCAATACAAAAGTTCACCGGGCATGACTTTCCCAATACAAAAGTTCACCGGGCATGACTTTCCCAATACAAAAGTTCACCGGGCATGACTTTCCCAATACAAAAGTTCACCGGGCATGACTTTCCCAATACAAAAGTTCACCGGGCATGACTTTCCCAGTACAAAAGTTCACCGGGCATGACTTTCCCAATGCAAAAGTTGACCGGGCATGACTTTCCCAGTACAAAAGATCACCGGGCATGACTTTCCCAATACAAAAGTTCACCGGGCATGACTTTCCCAATATAAAAGTTCACCGGGCATGACTTTCCCAATACAAAAGTTCACCGGGCATGACTTTCTCAATACAAAAGATCACCGGGCATGACTTTCCCAATACAAAAGTTGACCGGGCATGACTTTCCCAATACAAAAGTTGACCGGGCATGACTTTCCCAATACAAAAGTTCACCGGGCATGACTTTCCCAATACAAAAGTTGACCGGGCATGACTTTCCCAATACAAAAGTTGACCGGGCATGACTTTCCCAATACAAAAGTTGACCGGGCATGACTTTCCCAATACAAAAGATCACCGGGCATGACTTTTCCCATACAAAAGTTGACCGGGCATGACTTTCCCAATACAAAAGTTGACCGGGCATGACTTTTCCCATACAAAAGTTCACCGGGCATGACTTTGCCAGTACAAAAGATCACCGGGCATGACTTTCCCAATACAAAAGTTGACCGGGCATGACTTTCCCAATACAAAAGTTCACCGGGCATGACTTTCCCAGTACAAAAGTTCACCGGGCATGACTTTCCCAATACAAAAGTTCACCGGGCATGACTTTCCCAATACAAAAGTTGACCGGGCATGACTTTCCCAGTACAAAAGTTCACCGGGCATGACTTTCCCAGTACAAAAGTTCACCGGGCATGTCTTTCCCAATACAAAAGTTCACCGGGCATGACTTTCCCAGTACAAAAGATCACCGGGCATGACTTTCCCAATACAAAAGTTCACTGGGCATGACTTTCCCAATACAAAAGTTCACCGGGCATGACTTTCCCAATACAAAAGTTGACCGGGCATGACTTTCCCAGTACAAAAGTTGACCGGGCATGACTTTCCCAATACAAAAGTTCACCGGGCATGACTTTCCCAATACAAAAGTTCACCGGGCATGACTTTCCCAATACAAAAGTTCACCGGGCATGACTTTCCCAATACAAAAGTTCACCGGGCATGACTTTCCCAGTACAAAAGTTGACCGGGCATGACTTTCCCAATACAAAAGTTGACCGGGCATGACTTTCCCAATACAAAAGTTCACCGGGCATGACTTTCCCAATACAAAAGTTCACCGGGCATGACTTTCCCAATACAAAAGATCACCGGGCATGACTTTCCCAATACAAAAGTTGACCGGGCATGACTTTCCCAATACAAAAGATCACCGGGCATGACTTTCCCAATACAAAAGTTGACCGGGCATGACTTTCCCAATACAAAAGTTCACCGGGCATGACTTTCCCAATACAAAAGTTCACCGGGCATGACTTTCCCAATACAAAAGTTCACCGGGCAAAAGTTGACCGGGCATGACTTTCCCAGTACAAAAGATCACCGGGCATGACTTTCCCAATACAAAAGTTCACCGGGCATGACTTTCCCAATACAAAAGTAGACCGGGCATGACTTTCCCAATACAAAAGTTCACCGGGCATGACTTTCCCAATACAAAAAATCACCGGGCATGACTTTCCCAATACAAAAGTTCACCGGGCATGACTTTCCCAGTACAAAAGTTCACCGGGCATGACTTTCCCAGTACAAAAGTTCACCGGGCATGACTTTCCTAATACAAAAGTTGACCGGGCACGACTTTCCCAATACAAAAGTTGACCGGGCATGACTTTCCCAATACAAAAGTTCACCGGGCATGACTTTCCCAGTACAAAAGTTCACCGGGCATGACTTTCCCAATACAAAAGTTGACCGGGCATGACTATCCCAATACAAAAGTTGACCGGGCATGACTTTCCCAATACAAAAGTTGACCGGGCATGACTTTCCCAATACAAAAGTTCACCGGGCATGACTTTCCCAATACAAAAGATCAGCGGGCATGACTTTCCCAATATAAAAGTTGACCGGGCATGACTTTCCCAATACAAAAGTTCACCGGGCATGACTTTCCCAGTACAAAAGTTGACCGGGCATGACTTTCCCAATACAAAAGTTGACCGGGCATGACTTTCCCAATACAAAAGTTCACCGGGCATGACTTTCCCAATACAAAAGTTCACCGGGCATGACTTTCCCAATACAAAAGATCACCGGGCATGACTTTCCCAATACAAAAGTTGACCGGGCATGACTTTCCCAATACAAAAGATCACCGGGCATGACTTTCCCAATACAAAAGTTGACCGGGCATGACTTTCCCAATACAAAAGTTCACCGGGCATGACTTTCCCAATACAAAAGTTGACCGGGCATGACTTTCCCAATACAAAAGTTCACCGGGCATGACTTTCCCAATACAAAAGTTGACCGGGCATGACTTTCCCAATACAAAAGTTGACCGGGCTTGACTTTCCCAATACAAAAGTTCACCGGGCATGACTTTCCCAATACAAAAGTTGACCGGGCATGACTTTCCCAATACAAAAGTTCACCGGGCATGACTTTCCCAGTACAAAAGTTCACCGGGCATGACTTTCCCAATACAAAAGTTCACCGGGCATGACTTTCCCAGTACAAAAGATCACCGGGCATGACTTTCCCAATACAAAAGTTCACCGGCATGACTTTCCCAATACAAAAGTTCACCGGGCATGACTTTCCCAGTACAAAAGTTCACCGGGCCTGACTTTCCCATACAAAAGTTCACCGGGCATGACTTTCCCAGTACAAAAGTTCACCGGGCATGACTTTCCCAATACAAAAGTTGACCGGGCATGACTTTTCAAATACAAAAGTTCACCAGGCATGACTTTCCCAGTACAAAAGATCACCGGGCATGACTTTCCCAATACAAAAGTTCACCGGGCATGACTTTCCCAGTACAAAAGATCACCGGGCATGACTTTCCCAATACAAAAGTTGACCGGGCATGACTTTCCCAATACAAAAGTTCACCGGGCATGACTTTCCCAATACAAAAGTTCACCGGGCATGACTTTTCCCATACAAAAGTTCACCGGGCATGACTTTTCCCATACAAAAGTTCACCGGGCATGACTTTTCCCATACAAAAGATCACCGGGCATGACTTTCCCAATACAAAAGTTGACCGGGCATGATTTTTCCCATACAAAAGTTCACCGGGCATGACTTTCCCAATACAAAAGTTCACCGGGCATGACTTTTCCAATACAAAAGTTGACCGGGCATGACTTTCCCAGTACAAAAGTTGACCGGGCATGACTTTCCCAGTACAAAAGTTCACCGGGCATGACTTTCCCAATACAAAAGTTCACCGGGCATGACTTTCCCAATACAAAAGTTCACCGGGCATGACTTTCCCAATACAAAAGTTCACCGGGCATGACTTTCCCAGTACAAAAGTTCACCGGGCTTAATTTTCCCAATACAAAAGTTCACCGGGCATGACTTTCCCAATACAAAAGTTGACCGGGCATGACTTTCCCAATACAAAAGTTCACCGGGCATGACTTTCCCAGTACAAAAGTTCACCGGGCATGACTTTCCCAATACAAAAGTTGACCGGGCATGACTTTCCCAATACAAAAGTTCACCGGGCAGACTTTCCCAATACAAAAGTTCACCGGGCATGACTTTCCCAATACAAAAGTTCACCGGGCATGACTTTCCCAGTACAAAAGTTCACCGGGCATGACTTTCCCAGTACAAAAGTTCACCGGGCATGACTTTCCCAATACAAAAGTTCACCCATGAAAGCCATGCCCGGTCAACTTTTGTATTGGGAAAGTCATGCCCGGTCAACTTTTGTATTGGGAACGTCATGCCCGGTGATCTTTTGTACTGGGAAAGTCATGCCCGGTGAACTTTTGTATTGGGAAAGTCATGCCCGGTGAACTTCTGTATTGGGAAAGTCATGCCCGGTGATCTTTTGTACTGGGAAAGTCATGCCCGGTGAACTTTTGTACTGGGAAAGTCATGCCCGGTGAACTTTTGTATTGGGAAAGTCATGCCCGGTTACTGGGAAAGTCATGCCCGGTCAACTTTTGTATTGGGAAAGTCATGCCCTGTGATCTTTTGTACTATGAAAGTCATGTCCGGTGAACTTTTGTACTGGGAAAGTCATGCCCGGTGAACTTTTGTATTGGGAAAGTCATGCCCGGTGAAATTTTGTATGGGAAAGTCATGCCCGGTGAACTTTTGTATTGGGAAAGTCATGCCCGGTCAACTTTTGTATTGGGAAAGTCATGCCCGTTCAACTTTTGTATTGGGAAAGTCATGCCCGGTCAACTTTTGTATTGGGAAAGTCATGCCCGGTCAACTTTTGTATTAGGAAAGTCATGCCCGGTGAACTTTTGTATTGGGAAAGTCATGCCCGGTGAACTTTTGTATTGGGAAAGTCATGCCCGGTGATCTTTTGTACTGGGAAAGTCATGCCCGGTGAACTTTTGTATGGGAAAAGTCATGCCCGGTGAACTTTTGTACTGGGAAAGTCATGCCCGGTGATCTTTTGTACTGGGAAAGTCATGCCCGGTGAACTTTTGTATTAGGAAAGTCATGCCCGGTGAACTTTTGTATGGGAAAAGTCATGCCCGGTGATCTTTTGTATTGGGAAAGTCATGCCCGGTGAACTTTTGTATTGGGAAAGTCATGCCCGGTGAACTTTTGTATTGGGAAAGTCATGCCCGGTGAACTTTTGTACTGGGAAAGTCATGCCCGGTGAACTTTTGTATGGGAAAAGTCATGACCGGTGAACTTTTGTATTGGGAAAGTCATGCCCGGTGAACTTGTGTACTGGGAAAGTCATGCCCGGTGAACTTTTGTATTGGGAAAGTCATGCCCGGTCAACTTTTGTATTGGGAAAGTCATGCCCGGTGAACTTTTGTATTGGGAAAGTCATGCCCGGTGAACTTTTGTATTGGGAAAGTCATGCCCGGTGAACTTTTGTATTGGGAAAGTCATGCCCGGTGAACTTTTGTATGGGAAAAGTCATGCCCGGTCAACTTTTGTATTGGGAAAGTCCTGCCCGGTGATCTTTTGTATTGGGAAAGTCATGCCCGGTCAACTTTTGTATGGGAAAAGTCATTCCCGGTAAACTTTTGTATTGGGAAAGTCATGCCCGGTCAACTTTTGTATTAGGAAAGTCATGCCCGGTGAACTTTTGTATGGGAAAAGTCATCTCCGGTGAACTTTTGTATTAGGAAAGTCATGCCCGGTCAACTTTTGTATTGGGAAAGTCATGCCCGGTGAACTTTTGTACTGGGAAAGTCATCCCCGGTGATCTTTTGTATTGGGAAAGTCATGCCCGGTGAACTTTTGTATGGGAAAGTCATGCCCGGTGAACTTTTGTATTGGGAAAGTCATGCCCGGTGAACTTTTGTATTGGGAAAGTCATGCCCGGTGAACTTTTGTATTGGGAAAGTCATGCCCGGTCAACTTTTGTATGGGAAAAGTCATGCCCGGTGAACTTTTGTATTGGGAAAGTCATGCCCGGTCAACTTTTGTATGGAAAAAGTCATGCCCGGTGAACTTTTGTATTGGGAAAGTCATGCCCGGTGAACTTTTGTATTGGGAAAGTCATGTCCGGTCAACATTTGTATTGGGAAAGTCATGCCCGGTGAACTTTTGTACTGGGAAAGTCATGCCCGGTCAACTTTTGTACTGGGAAAGTCATGCCCGGTGAACTTTTGTACTGGGAAAGTCATGCCCGGTCAACTTTTGTATGGGAAAAGTCATGCCCGGTGAACTTTTGTATTGGGAAAGTCATGCCCGGTCAACTTTTGTATTGGGAAAGTCATGCCCGGTGATCTTTTGTACTGGGAAAGTCATGCCCGGTGAACTTTTGTATGGGAAATGTCATGCCCGGTGAACTTTTGTATGGGAAAAGTCATGCCCGGTGATCTTTTGTACTGGGAAAGTCATGCCCGGTCAACTTTTGTATGGGAAAAGTCATGCCCGGTCAACTTTTGTATTGGGAAAGTCCTGCCCGGTGATCTTTTGTATTGGGAAAGTCATGCCCGGTCAACTTTTGTATGGGAAAAGTCATTCCCGGTAAACTTTTGTATTGGGAAAGTCATGCCCGGTCAACTTTTGTATTAGGAAAGTCATGCCCGGTGAACTTTTGTATGGGAAAAGTCATCTCCGGTGAACTTTTGTATTAGGAAAGTCATGCCCGGTCAACTTTTGTATTGGGAAAGTCATGCCCGGTGAACTTTTGTACTGGGAAAGTCATCCCCGGTGATCTTTTGTACTGGGAAAGTCATGCCCGGTGAACTTTTGTATTGGGAAAGTCATGCCCGGTGAACTTTTGTATTGGGAAAGTCATGCCCGGTCAACTTTTGTATTGGGAAAGTCATGCCCTTGTATTGGGAAAATCATGCCCGGTCAACTTTTGTATTGGGAAAGTCATGCCCGGTGATCTTTTGTACTGGGAAAGTCATGCCCGGTGAACTTTTGTGTTAGGAAAGTCATGCCCGGTGAACTTTTGTATTGGGAAAGTCATGCCCGGTGAACTTTTGTACTGGGAAAGTCATGCCCGGTGAACTTTTGTATTGGGAAAGTCATGCCCGGTGATCTTTTGTACTGGGAAAGTCATGCCCGGTGAACTTTTGTATTGGGAAAGTCATGCCCGGTGAACTTTTGTATTGGGAAAGTCATGCCCGGTGAACTTTTGTATTGGGAAAGTCATGCCCGGTGAACTTTTGTACTGGGAAAGTCATGACCGGTGAACTTTTGTACTGGAAAAGTCATGCCCGGTGAACTTTTGTATTGGGAAAGTCATGCCCGGTGAACTTTTGTATGGGAAAAGTCATGCCCGGTGATCTTTTGTACTGGGAAAGTCATGCCCGGTCAACTTTCGTATTGGGAAAGTCATGCCCGGTGATCTTTTGTATTGGGAAAGTCATGCCCGGTGATCTTTTGTACTGGGAAAGTCATGCCCGGTGAACTTTTGTATTGGGAAAGTCATGCCCGGTGAACTTTTGTATTGGGAAAGTCAAGCCCGGTGAACTTTTGTACTGGGAAAGTCATGCCCGGTGAACTTTTGTACTGGGAAAGTCATGCCCGGTCAACTTTTGTATTGGGAAAGTCATGCCCGGTGAACTTTTGTATTGGGAAAGTCATGCCCGGTGAACTTTTGTATGGGAAAAGTCATGCCCGGTGAACTTTTGTATTGGGAAAGTCATGCCCGGTGATCTTTTGTATTGGGAAAATCATGCCCGGTCAACTTTTGTATTGGGAAAGTCATGCCCGGTGATCTTTTGTACTGGGAAAGTCATGCCCGGTGAACTTTTGTGTTAGGAAAGTCATGCCCGGTGAACTTTTGTATTGGGAAAGTCATGCCCGGTGAACTTTTGTACTGGGAAAGTCATGCCCGGTGAACTTTTGTATTGGGAAAGTCATGCCCGGTGAACTTTTGTATTGGGAAAGTCATGCCCGGTGAACTTTTGTATTGGGAAAGTCATGCCCGGTGAACTTTTGTATTGGGAAAGTCATGCCCGGTGAACTTTTGTACTGGGAAAGTCATGCCCGGTGAACTTTTGTACTGGAAAAGTCATGCCCGGTGAACTTTTGTATTGGGAAAGTCATGCCCGGTGAACTTTTGTATGGGAAAAGTCATGCCCGGTGATCTTTTGTACTGGGAAAGTCATGCCCGGTCAACTTTCGTATTGGGAAAGTCATGCCCGGTGATCTTTTGTATTGGGAAAGTCATGCCCGGTGATCTTTTGTACTGGGAAAGTCATGCCCGGTGAACTTTTGTATTGGGAAAGTCATGCCCGGTGAACTTTTGTATTGGGAAAGTCATGCCCGGTGAACTTTTGTACTGGGAAAGTCATGCCCGGTGAACTTTTGTACTGGGAAAGTCATGCCCGGTCAACTTTTGTATTGGGAAAGTCATGCCCGGTGAACTTTTGTATTGGGAAAGTCATGCCCGGTGAACTTTTGTATGGGAAAAGTCATGCCCGGTGAACTTTTGTATTGGGAAAGTCATGCCCGGTGATCTTTTGTATTGGGAAAGTCATGCCCGGTGAACTTTTATATTGGGAAAGTCATGCCCGGTGAACTTTTGTATTGGGAGAGTCATGCCCGGTCAACTTTTGTATGGGAAAAGTCATGCCCGGTGAACTTTTGTATTGGGAAAGTCATGCCCGGTCAACTTTTGTATGGGAAAAGTCATGCCCGGTGATCTTTTGTACTGGGAAAGTCATGCCCGGTGAACTTTTGTATGGGAAAAGTCATGCCCGGTGAACTTTTGTACTGGGAAAGTCATGCCCGGTGATCTTTTGTACTGGGAAAGTCATGCCCGGTGAACTTTTGTATTAGGAAAGTCATGCCCGGTGAACTTTTGTATGGGAAAAGTCATGCCCGGTGATCTTTTGTATTGGGAAAGTCATGCCCGGTGAACTTTTGTATTGGGAAAGTCATGCCCGGTGAACTTTTGTATTGGGAAAGTCATGCCCGGTGAACTTTTGTACTGGGAAAGTCATGCCCGGTGAACTTTTGTATGGGAAAAGTCATGCCCGGTGAACTTTTGTATTGGGAAAGTCATGCCCGGTGAACTTTTGTACTGGGAAAGTCATGCCCGGTGAACTTTTGTATTGGAAAAGTCATGCCCGGTCAACTTTTGTATTGGGAAAGTCATGCCCGGTGAACTTTTGTATTGGGAAAGTCATGCCCGGTGAACTGTTGTATTGGGAAAGTCATGCCCGGTGAACTTTTGTATTGGGAAAGTCATGCCCGGTGAACTTTTGTATGGGAAAAGTCATGCCCGGTGAACTTTTGTATTGGGAAAGTCATGCCCGGTGAACTTTTGTACTGGGAAAGTCATGCCCGGTGAACTTTTGTATTGGGAAAGTCATGCCCGGTCAACTTTTGTATTGGGAAAGTCATGCCCGGTGATCTTTTGTACTGGGAAAGTCATGCCCGGTCAACTTTTGTATTGGGAAAGTCATGCCCGGTGAACTTTTGTATTGGGAAAGTCATGCCCGGTGAACTTTTGTATTGGGAAAGTCATGCCCGGTGAACTTTTGTATTGGGAAAGTCATGCCCGGTGAACTTTTGTATTGGGAAAGTCATGCCCGGTGAACTTTTGTATTGGGAAAGTCATGCCCGGTGAACTTTTGTATTGGGAAAGTCATGCCCGGTGAACTTTTGTATTGGGAAAGTCATGCCCGGTGAACTTTTGTATTGGGAAAGTCATGCCCGGTCAACTTTTGTATTGGGAAAGTCATGCCCGGTCAACTTTTGTATGGGAAAAGTCATGCCCGGTGAACTTTTGTATTGGGAAAGTCATGCCCGGTGAACTTTTGTATTGGGAAAGTCATGCCCGGTGAACTTTTGTACTGGGAAAGTCATGCCCGGTGAACTTTTGTACTGGAAAAGTCATGCCCGGTGAACTTTTGTATTGGGAAAGTCATGCCCGGTGAACTTTTGTATGGGAAAAGTCATGCCCGGTGATCTTTTGTACTGGGAAAGTCATGCCCGGTCAACTTTCGTATTGGGAAAGTCATGCCCGGTGATCTTTTGTATTGGGAAAGTCATGCCCGGTGATCTTTTGTACTGGGAAAGTCATGCCCGGTGAACTTTTGTATTGGGAAAGTCATGCCCGGTGAACTTTTGTATTGGGAAAGTCATGCCCGGTGAACTTTTGTACTGGGAAAGTCATGCCCGGTGAACTTTTGTACTGGGAAAGTCATGCCCCGGTCAACTTTTGTATTGGGAAAGTCATGCCCGGTGAACTTTTGTATTGGGAAAGTCATGCCCGGTGAACTTTTGTATGGGAAAAGTCATGCCCGGTGAACTTTTGTATTGGGAAAGTCATGCCCGGTGATCTTTTGTATTGGGAAAGTCATGCCCGGTGAACTTTTATATTGGGAAAGTCATGCCCGGTGAACTTTTGTATTGGGAGAGTCATGCCCGGTCAACTTTTGTATGGGAAAAGTCATGCCCGGTGAACTTTTGTATTGGGAAAGTCATGCCCGGTGATCTTTTGTACTGGGAAAGTCATGCCCGGTGAACTTTTGTATTAGGAAAGTCATGCCCGGTGAACTTTTGTATGGGAAAAGTCATGCCCGGTGATCTTTTGTATTGGGAAAGTCATGCCCGGTGAACTTTTGTATTGGGAAAGTCATGCCCGGTGAACTTTTGTATTGGGAAAGTCATGCCCGGTGAACTTTTGTACTGGGAAAGTCATGCCCGGTGAACTTTTGTATGGGAAAAGTCATGCCCGGTGAACTTTTGTATTGGGAAAGTCATGCCCGGTGAACTTTTGTACTGGGAAAGTCATGCCCGGTGAACTTTTGTATTGGGAAAGTCATGCCCGGTCAACTTTTGTATTGGGAAAGTCATGCCCGGTGAAATTTGTATTGGGAAAGTCATGCCCGGTGATCTTTTGTACTGGGAAAGTCATGCCCGGTCAACTTTTGTATTGGGAAAGTCATGCCCGGTCAACTTTTGTACTGGGAAAGTCATGCCCGGTCAACTTTTGTACTGGGAAAGTCATGCCCGGTGAACTTTTGTACTGGGAAAGTCTTGCCCGGTCAACTTTTGTATGGGAAAAGTCATGCCCGGTGAACTTTTGTATTGGGAAAGTCATGCCCGGTGAACTTTTGTATTGGGAAAGTCATGCCCGGTGATCTTTTGTACTGGGAAATGTCATGCCCGGTGAACTTTTGTATGGGAAAAGTCATGCCCGGTGATCTTTTGTACTGGGAAAGTCATGCCCGGTCAACTTTTGTATGGGAAAAGTCATGCCCGGTCAACTTTTGTATTGGGAAAGTCCTGCCCGGTGATCGTTTGTATTGGGAAAGTCATGCCCGGTGATCGTTTGTATTGGGAAAGTCATGCCCGGTCAACTTTTGTATGGGAAAAGTCATTCCCGGTGAACTTTTGTATTGGGAAAGTCATGCCCGGTCAACTTTTGTATTAGGAAAGTCATGCCCGGTGAACTTTTGTATGGGAAAAGTCATCTCCGGTGAACTTTTGTATTAGGAAAGTCATGCCCGGTCAACTTTTGTATTGGGAAAGTCATGCCCGGTGAACTTTTGTACTGGGAAAGTCATCCCCGGTGATCTTTTGTACTGGGAAAGTCATGCCCGGTGAACTTTTGTATTGGGAAAGTCGTGCCCGGTGAACTTTTGTATTGGGAAAGTCATGCCCGGTCAACTTTTGTATTGGGAAAGTCATGCCCTTGTATTGGGAAAATCATGCCCGGTCAACTTTTGTATTGGGAAAGTCATGCCCGGTGATCTTTTGTACTGGGAAAGTCATGCCCGGTGAACTTTTGTGTTAGGAAAGTCATGCCCGGTGAACTTTTGTATTGGGAAAGTCATGCCCGGTGAACTTTTGTACTGGGAAAGTCATGCCCGGTGAACTTTTGTATTGGGAAAGTCATGCCCGGTGATCTTTTGTACTGGGAAAGTCATGCCCGGTGAACTTTTGTATTGGGAAAGTCATGCCCGGTGAACTTTTGTATTGGGAAAGTCATGCCCGGTGAACTTTTGTATTGGGAAAGTCATGCCCGGTCAACTTTTGTATTGGGAAAGTCATGCCCGGTGAACTTTTGTACTGGGAAAGTCATGCCCGGTGAACTTTTGTATTGGGAAAGTCATGCCCGGTGAACTTTTGTACTGGGAAAGTCATGCCCGGTGAACTTTTGTATTGGGAAAGTCATGCCCGGTGAACTTTTGTACTGGGAAAGTCATGCCCGGCGAACTTTTGTATTGGGAAAGTCATGCCCGGTCAACTTTTGTATTGGGAAAGTCATGCCCGGTCAACTTTTGTATTGGGAAAGTCATGCCCGGTGAACTTTTGTATTGGGAAAGTCATGCCCGGTGAACTTTTGTATTGGGAAAGTCATGCCCGGTGAACTTTTGTACTGGGAAAGTCATGCCCGGTGAACTTTTGTACTGGAAAAGTCATGCCCGGTGAACTTTTGTATTGGGAAAGTCATGCCAGGTGAACTTTTGTATGGGAAAAGTCATGCCCGGTGATCTTTTGTACTGGGAAAGTCATGCCCGGTCAACTTTCGTATTGGGAAAGTCATGCCCGGTGATCTTTTGTATTGGGAAAGTCAAGCCCGGAGATCTTTTGTACTGGGAAAGTCATGCCCGGTGAACTTTTGTATTGGGAAAGTCATGCCCGGTGAACTTTTGTATTGGGAAAGTCATGCCCGGTGAACTTTTGTACTGGGAAAGTCATGCCCGGTGAACTTTTGTACTGGGAAAGTCATGCCCGGTCAACTTTTGTATTGGGAAAGTCATGCCCGGTGAACTTTTGTATTGGGAAAGTCATGCCCGGTGAACTTTTGTATGGGAAAAGTCATGCCCGGTGAACTTTTGTATTGGGAAAGTCATGCCCGGTGATCTTTTGTACTGGGAAAGTCATGCCCGGTGAACTTTTGTATTGGGAAAGTCATGCCCGGTGAACTTTTGTATTGGGAAAGTCATGCCCGGTCAACTTTTGTATGGGAAAAGTCATGCCCGGTGAACTTTTGTATTGGGAAAGTCATGCCGGTCAACTTTTGTATGGAAAAAGTCATGCCCGGTGAACTTTTGTATTGGGAAAGTCATGCCCGGTGAACTTTTGTATTGGGAAAGTCATGCCCGGTGAACTTTTGTATTGGGAAAGTCATGCCCGGTGAACTTTTGTATTGGAAAGTCATGCCCGGTGAACTTTTGTATTGGGAAAGTCATGCCCGGTGAACTTTTGTATTGGGAAAGTCATGCCCGGTCAACTTTTGTATGGGAAAGTCATGCCCGGTGAACTTTTGTATTGGGAAAGTCATGCCCGGTCAACTTTTGTATGGGAAAAGTCATGCCCGGTGAACTTTTGTATTGGGAAAGTCATGCCCGGTGAACTTTTGTATTGGGAAAGTCATGCCCGGTGAACTTTTGTATTGGGAAAGTCATGCCCGGTGAACTTTTGTATTGGGAAAGTCATGCCCGGTGATCTTTTGTACTGGGAAAGTCATGCCCGGTGAACTTTTGTATTGGGAAAGTCATGCCTGGTGAACTTTTGTATTGGGAAAGTCATGCCCGGTGAACTTTTGTACTGGGAAAGTCATGCCCGGTGAACTTTTGTATTGGGAAAGTCATGCCCGGTCAACTTTTGTATTGGGAAAGTCATGCCCGGTGAACTTTTGTATGGGAAAAGTCATGCCCGGTCAACTTTTGTATTTGGAAAGTCATGCCCGGTGAACTTTTGTATGGGAAAAGTCATGCCCGGTCAACTTTTGTATGCGAAAAGTCATGCCCGGTGAACTTTTGTATTGGGAAAGTCATGCCCGGTGAACTTTTGTATTGGGAAAGTCATGCCCGGTAAACTTTTGTATGGGAAAAGTCATGCCGGTCAACTTTTGTATGGGAAAAGTCATGCCAGGTGAACTTTTGTATTGGGAAAGTCATGCCCGGTGAACTTTTGTACTGGGAAAGTCATGCCCGGTGATCTTTTGTACTGGGAAAGTCATGCCCGGTGAACTTTTGTATTGGGAAAGTCATGCCCGGTCAACTTTTGTATTGGGAAAGTCATGCCCGGTCAACTTTTGTATTGGGAAAGTCATGCCCTTGTATTGGGAAAGTCATGTCCGGTGAACTTTTGTATTGGGAAAGTCATGCCCGGTGAACTTTTGTATTGGGAAAGTCATGCCCGGTGAACTTTTGTATTGGGAAAGTCATGCCCGGTGAACTTTTGTATTGGGAAAGTCATGCCCGGTCAACTTTTGTATTGGGAAAGTCATGCCCGGTGAACTTTTGTACTGGGAAAGTCATGCCCGGTGAACTTTTGTATGGGAAAAGTCATGCCCGGTGAACTTTTGTACTGGGAAAGTCATGCCCGGTGAACTTTTGTATTGGGAAAGTCATGCCCGGTGAACTTTTGTATGGGAAAAGTCATGCCCGGTGAACTTTTGTATTTGGAAAGTCATGCCCGGTGATCTTTTGTATTGGGAAAGTCATGCCCGGTGAACTTTTGTATTGGGAAAGTCATGCCCGGTGAACTTTTGTACTGGGAAAGTCATGCCCGGTGATCTTTTTTACTGGGAAAGTCATGCCCGGTGAACTTTTGTATTGGGAAAGTCATGCCCGGTGAACTTTTGTATTGGGAAAGTCATGCCCGGTGATCTTTTGTACTGGGAAAGTCATGCCCGGTGAACTTTTGTATTGGGAAAGTCATGCCCGGTGAACTTTTGTATTGGGAGAGTCATGCCCGGTGAAGTTTTGAATTGGGAAAGTCATGCCCGGTCAACTTTTGTATTGGGAAAGTCATGCCCGGTGAACTTTTGTATTGGGAAAGTCATGCCCGGTGATCTTTTGTACTGGGAAAGTCATGCCCGGTGAACTTTTCTATTGGGAAAGTCATGCCCGGTGAACTTTTGTATTGGGAAAGTCATGCCCGGTGATCTTTTGTACTGGGAAAGTCATGCCCGGTGAACTTTTGTATGGGAAAAGTCATGCCCGGTGAACTTTTGTATTGGGAAAGTCATGCCCGGTCAACTTTTGTATTGGGAAAGTCATACCCGGTGAACTTTTGTATTGGGAAAATCATGCCCGGTCAACTTTTGTATTGGGAAAGTCATGCCCGGTCAACTTTTGTATTGGGAAAGTCATGCCCGGTGATCTTTTGTACTGGGAAAGTCATGCCCGGTGAACTTTTGTATTGGGAAAGTCATGCCCGGTGAACTTTTGTATTGGGAAAGTCATGCCCGGTGATCTTTTGTACTGGGAAAGTCATGCCCGGTGAACTTTTGTATGGGAAAAGTCATGCCCGGTGAACTTTTGTATGGGAAAAGTCATGCCCGGTTACTGGGAATGTCATGCCCGGTCAACTTTTGTATTGGGAAAGTCATGCCCGGTGATCTTTTGTACTGGGAAAGTCATGCCCGGTGAACTTTTGTACTGGGAAAGTCATGCCCGGTGAACTTTTGTATTGGGAAAGTCATGCCCGGTCAACTTTTGTATTAGGAAAGTCATGCCCGGTGAACTTTTGTATTGGGAAAGTCATGCCCGGTGAACTTTTGTATTGGGAAAGTCATGCCCGGTGATCTTTTGTACTGGGAAAGTCATGCCCGGTGAACTTTTGTATGGGAAAAGTCATGCCCGGTGAACTTTTGTACTGGGAAAGTCATGCCCGGTGATCTTTTGTACTGGGAAAGTCATGCCCGGTGAACTTTTGTATTGGGAAAGTCATGCCCGGTGAACTTTTGTATGGGAAAAGTCATGCCCGGTGATCTTTTGTATTGGGAAAGTCATGCCCGGTGAACTTTTGTATTGGGAAAGTCATGCCCGGTGAACTTTTGTATTGGGAAAGTCATGCCCGGTGAACTTTTGTACTGGGAAAGTCATGCCCGGTGAACTTTTGTATGGGAAAAGTCATGCCCGGTGAACTTTTGTATTGGGAAAGTCATGCCCGGTGAACTTTTGTACTGGGAATTCATGCCCGGTGAACTTTTGTATTGGGAAAGTCATGCCCGGTCAACTTTTGTATTGGGAAAGTCATGCCCGGTGAACTTTTGTATTGGGAAAGTCATGCCCGGTGAACTTTTGTATTGGGGTATTGGGAAAGTCATGCCGGTGAACTTTTGTATTGGGGAAAGTCATGCCCGGTGAACTTTTGTATTGGGAAAGTCATGCCCGGTGAACTTTTGTATGGGAAAAGTCATGCCCGGTGAACTTTTGTATTGGGAAAGTCATGCCCGGTGAACTTTTGTACTGGGAAAGTCATGCCCGGTGAACTTTTGTATTGGGAAAGTCATGCCCGGTCAACTTTGTATTGGGAAAGTCATGCCCGGTGATCTTTGTACTGGGAAAGTCATGCCCGGTCAACTTTTGTATTGGGAAAGTCATGCCCGGTGAACTTTTGTATTGGGAAAGTCATGCCCCGGTGAACTTTTGTATTGGGAAAGTCATGCCCGGTGAACTTTTGTATTGGGAATGTCATGCCCGGTGAACTTTTGTTTTCTCCGGTGACTTTTGTATGGGAAAAGTCATCTCCGGTGAACTTTTGTATTGGGAAAGTCATCTCCGGTGAACTTTTATATTGGGAAAGTCATCTCCGGTGAACTTTTGTATTGGGAAAGTCGTGCCCGGTGAACTTTTGTATTGGGAAAGTCATGCCCGGTGAACTTTTATATTGGGAAAGTCATGCCCGGTGAACTTTTATATTGGGAAAATCATCTCCGGTGAACTTTTGTATTGGGAAAGTCATCTCCGGTGAACTTTTGTATTGGGAAAGTCATATCCGGTGAACTTTTGTATGGGAAAAGTCATCTCCGGTGAACTTTTGTATTGGGAAAGTCATCTCCGGTGAACTTTTGTATGGGAAAAGTCATCTCCGGTGAACTTTTGTATTGGGAAAGTCATCTCCGGTGAACTTTTGTATGGGAAAAGTCATCTCCCGGTGAACTTTTGTATTGGGAAAGTCATCTCCGGTGAACTTTTGTATGGGAAAAGTCATCTCCGGTGAACTTTTGTATTGGGAAAGTCATCTCCGGTGAACTTTTGTATGGGAAAAGTCATCTCCGGTGAACTTTTGTATTGGGAAAGTCATCTCCGGTGAACTTTTGTATGGGAAAAGTCATCTCCGGTGAACTTTTGTATTGGGAAAGTCATGCCCGGTGAACTTTTGTATTGGGAAAGTCATCTCCGGTGAACTTTTGTATGGGAAAAGTCATCTCCGGTGAACTTTTGTATTGGGAAAGTCATCTCCGGTGAACTTTTGTATGGGAAAAGTCATCTCCGGTGAACTTTTGTATTGGGAAAGTCATCTCCGGTGAACTTTTGTATGGGAAAAGTCATCTCCGGTGAACTTTTGTATTGGGAAAGTCATCTCCGGTGAACTTTTGTATTGGGAAAGTCATCTCCGGTGAACTTTTGTATGGGAAAAGTCATCTCCGGTGAACTTTTGTATGGGAAAAGTCATCTCCGGTGAACTTTTGTATGGGAAAAGTCATCTCCGGTGACCTTTTGTATTGGGAAAGTCATGCCCGGTGAACTTTTGTATTGGGAAAGTCATCTCCGGTGAACTTTTGTATTGGGAAAGTCATGCCCGGTGAACTTTTGTATTGGGAAAGTCACCTCCGGTGAACTTTTGTATTGGGAAAGTCATCTCCGGTGAACTTTTGTATTGGGAAAGTCGTGCCCGGTGAACTTTTGTATGGGAAAAGTCATCTCCGGTGAACTTTTGTATGGAAAAGTCATCTCGGTACTTTTGTATTGGGAAAGTCATGCCCGGTGAACTTTTGTATTGGGAAAGTCATCTCCGGTGAACTTTTGTATTGGGAAAGTCATCTCCGGTGAACTTTTGTATTGGGAAAGTCATCTCCGGTGAACTTTTGTATGGGAAAGTCATCTCCGGTGAACTTTTGTATGGGAAAAGTCATCTCCGGTGAACTTTTGTATTGGGAAAGTCATATCCGGTGAACTTTTGTATTGGGAAAGTCATCTCCGGTGAACTTTTGTATTGGGAAAGTCATGCCCGGTGAACTTTTGTATTGGGAAAGTCATCTCCGGTGAACTTTTGTATTGGGAAAGTCATGCCCGGATGAACTTTTATATTGAGAAAGTCATCTCCGGTGAACTTTTGTATTGGGAAAGTCATCTCCGGTGAACTTTTGTATGGGAAAAGTCATCTCCGGTGAACTTTTGTATTGGGAAAGTCATCTCCGGTGAACTTTTGTATGGGAAAAGTCATCTCCGGTGAACTTTTGTATGGGAAAAGTCATCTCCGGTGAACTTTTGTATTGGGAAAGTCATGCCCGGTGAACTTTTGTATTGGGAAAGTCATGCATGGTGAACTTTTGTATTGGGAAAGTCATGCCCGGTGAACTTTTGTATTGGGAAAGTCGTGCCCGGTGAACTTTTGTATTGGGAATGTCATCTCCGGTGAACTTTTGTATGGAAAAGTCATCTCCGGTGAACTTTTGTATTGGGAAAGTCATCTCCGGTGAACTTTTGTATGGAAAAATCATCTCCGGTGAACTTTTGTATTGGGAAAGTCATCTCCGGTGAACTTTTGTATGGGAAAAGTCATCTCCGGTGAACTTTTGTATGGGAAAGTCATCTCCGGTGAACTTTTGTATTGGGAAAGTCATCTCCGGTGAACTTTTGTATGGGAAAAGTCATCTCCGGTGAACTTTTGTATTGGGAAAGTCATCTCCGGTGAACTTTTGTATGGGAAAAGTCATCTCCGGTGAACTTTTGTATTGGGAAAGTCATCTCCGGTGAACTTTTGTATTGGGAAAGTCATCTCCGGTGAACTTTTGTATGGGAAAAGTCATCTCCGGTGAACTTTTGTATGGGAAAAGTCATCTCCGGTGAACTTTTGTATTGGGAAAGTCATGCCCGGTGAACTTTTGTATTGGGAAAGTCATGCCCGGTGAACTTTTGTATGGGAAAGTCGTGCCGGTGAACTTTTGTATTGGGAAAGTCATGCCCGGTGAACTTTTGTATTGGGAAAGTCATCTCCGGTGAACTTTTGTATTGGGAAAGTCATCTCCGGTGAACTTTTGTATGGAAAAGTCATCTCCGGTGAACTTTTGTATTGGGAAAGTCATCTCCGGTGAACTTTTGTATGGGAAAAGTCATCTCCGGTGAACTTTTGTATGGGAAAAGTCATCTCCGGTGAACTTTTGTATTGGGAAAGTCATCTCCGGTGAACTTTTGTATTGGGAAAGTCATCTCCGGTGAACTTTTGTATGGGAAAAGTCATCTCCGGTGAACTTTTGTATTGGGAAAGTCATCTCCGGTGAACTTTTGTATTGGGAAAGTCATCTCCGGTGAACTTTTGTATGGGAAAAGTCATCTCCGGTGAACTTTTGTATTGGGAAAGTCATGGCCCGGTGAACTTTTGTATTGGGAAAGTCATGCCCGGTGAACTTTTGTATTGGGAAGGTCATCTCCGGTGAACTTTTGTATTGGGAAAGTCATCTCCGGTGAACTTTTGTATGGGAAAGTCGTGCCCGGTGAACTTTTGTATTGGGAAAGTCATCTCCGGTGAACTTTTGTATGGGAAAAGTCATCTCCGGTGAACTTTTGTATTGGGAAAGTCATCTCCGGTGAACTTTTGTATGGGAAAAGTCATCTCCGGTGAACTTTTGTATTGGGAAAGTCATCTCCGGTGAACTTTTGTATGGGAAAAGTCATCTCCGGTGAACTTTTGTATTGGGAAAGTCATCTCCGGTGAACTTTTGTATTGGGAAAGTCATCTCCGGTGAACTTTTGTATGGGAAAAGTCATCTCCGGTGAACTTTTGTATTGGGAAAGTCGTGCCCGGTGAACTTTTGTATTGGGAAAGTCATCTCCGGTGAACTTTTGTATGGGAAAAGTCATCTCCGGTGAACTTTTGTATTGGGAAAGTCGTGCCCGGTGAACTTTTGTATGGGAAAAGTCATCTCCGGTGAACTTTTGTATTGGGAAAGTCGTGCCCGGTGAACTTTTGTATGGGAAAAGTCATCTCCGGTGAACTTTTGTATTGGGAAAGTCGTGCCCGGTGAACTTTTGTATTGGGAAAGTCATCTCCGGTGAACTTTTGTATGGGAAAAGTCATCTCCGGTGAACTTTTGTATTGGGAAAGTCATCTCCGGTGAACTTTTGTATGGGAAAAGTCATCTCCGGTGAACTTTTGTATTGGGAAAGTCATCTCCGGTGAACTTTTGCATTGGGAAAGTCATCTCCGGTGAACTTTTGTATTGGGAAAGTCATCTCCGGTGAACTTTTGTATTGGGAAAGTCATCTCCGGTGAACTTTTGTATGGGAAAAGTCATCTCCGGTGAACTTTTGTATTGGGAAAGTCGTGCCCGGTGAACTTTTGTATTGGGAAAGTCATCTCCGGTGAACTTTTGTATGGGAAAAGTCATCTCCGGTGAACTTTTGTATTGGGAAAGTCATCTCCGGTGAACTTTTGTATGGGAAAAGTCATCTTCGGTGAACTTTTGTATTGGGAAAGTCATCTCCGGTGAACTTTTGTATGGGAAAAGTCATCTCCGGTGAACTTTTGTATGGGAAAAGTCATCTCCGGTGAACTTTTGTATTGGGAAAGTCATCTCCGGTGAACTTTTGTATGGGAAAAGTCATCTCCGGTGAACTTTTGTATTGGGAAAGTCATCTCCGGTGAACTTTTGTATTGGGAAAGTCGTGCCCGGTGAACTTTTGTATTGGTAAAGTCATCTCCGGTGAACTTTTGTATTGGGAAAGTCGTGCCCTGTGAACTTTTGTATGGGAAAGTCATCTCCGGTGAACTTTTGTATGGGAAAAGTCATCTCCGGTGAACTTTTGTATTGGGAAAGTTATCTCCGGTGAACTTTTGTATGGGAAAAGTCATCTCCGGTGAACTTTTGTATTGGGAAAGTCATCTCCGGTGAACTTTTGTATGGGAAAAGTCATCTCCGGTGAACTTTTGTATTGGGAAAGTCATGCCCGGTGAACTTTTGTATGGGAAAAGTCATCTCCGGTGAACTTTTGTATTGGAAAGTCATCTCCGGTGAACTTTTGTATTGGGAAAGTCATGCCCGGTGAACTTTTGTATGGGAAAAGTCATCTCCGGTGAACTTTTGTATTGGGAAAGTCATGCCGGTGAACTTTTGTATTGGGAAAGTCATCTCCGGTGAACTTTTGTATGGGAAAAGTCATCTCCGGTGAACTTTGTATTGGGAAAGTCATCTCCGGTGAACTTTTGTATGGGAAAAGTCATCTCCGGTGAACTTTTGTATTGGGAAAGTCATCTCCGGTGAACTTTTGTATGGGAAAAGTCATCTCCGGTGGAAATTTTGTATTGGGAAAGTCATCTCCGGTGAACTTTTGTATGGGAAAAGTCATCTCCGGTGAACTTTTGTATTGGGAAAGTCATGCCCGGTGAACTTTTGTATTGGGAAAGTCATCTCCGGTGAACTTTTGTATGGGAAAAGTCATCTCCGGTGAACTTTTGTATTGGGAAAGTCATCTCCGGTGAACTTTTGTATGGGAAAAGTCATCTCCGGTGAACTTTTGTATTGGGAAAGTCATCTCCGGTGAACTTTTGTATTGGGAAAGTCATGCCCGGTGAACTTTTGTATTGGGAAAGTCATGCCCGGTGAACTTTTGTATTGGGAAAGTCATGCCCGGTGAACTTTTGTATGGGAAAAGTCATCTCCGGTGAACTTTTGTATGGGAAAAGTCATCTCCGGTGAACTTTTGTATTGGGAAAGTCATCTCCGGTGAACTTTTGTATTGGGAAAGTCATCTCCGGTGAACTTTTGTATGGGAAAAGTCATCTCCGGTGAACTTTTGTATTGGGAAAGTCATCTCCGGTGAACTTTTGTATTGGGAAAGTCATCTCCGGTGAACTTTTGTATTGGGAAAGTCATCTCCGGTGAACTTTTGTATTGGGAAAGTCATCTCCGGTGAACTTTTGTATGGGAAAAGTCATCTCCGGTGAACTTTTGTATTGGGAAAGTCATCTCCGGTGAACTTTTGTATGGGAAAAGTCATGCCCGGTGAACTTTTGTATTGGGAAAGTCATGACCGGTGAACTTTTGTATGGGAAAAGTCATCTCCGGTGAACTTTTGTATTGGGAAAGTCGTGCCCGGTGAACTTTTGTATTGGGAAAGTCATCTCCGGTGAACTTTTGTATTGGGAAAGTCGTGCCCGGTGAACTTTTGTATGGGAAAGTCATCTCCGGTGAACTTTTGTATGGGAAAAGTCATCTCCGGTGAACTTTTGTATTGGGAAAGTCATCTCCGGTGAACTTTTGTATGGAAAAGTCATCTCCGGTGAACTTTTGTATTGGGAAAGTCATCTCCGGTGAACTTTTGTATGGGAAAAGTCATCTCCGGTGAACTTTTGTATTGGAAAGTCATGCCCGGTGAACTTTTGTATGGGAAAAGTCATCTCCGGTGAACTTTTGTATTGGGAAAGTCATCTCCGGTGAACTTTTGTATTGGGAAAGTCATGCCCGGTGAACTTTTGTATGGGAAAAGTCATCTCCGGTGAACTTTTGTATGGGAAAAGTCATCTCCGGTGAACTTTTATATGGGAAAAGTCATCTCCGGTGAACTTTTGTATTGGGAAAGTCATCTCCGGTGAACTTTTGTATGGGAAAAGTCATCTCCGGTGAACTTTTGTATTGGGAAAGTCATCTCCGGTGAACTTTTGTATTGGGAAAGTCATCTCCGGTGAACTTTTGTATGGGAAAAGTCATCTCCGGTGAACTTTTGTATTGGGAAAGTCATCTCCGGTGAACTTTTGTATGGGAAAAGTCATCTCCGGTGAACTTTTGTATTGGGAAAGTCATCTCCGGTGAACTTTTGTATGGGAAAAGTCATCTCCGGTGAACTTTTGTATTGGGAAAGTCATGCCCGGTGAACTTTTGTATTGGGAAAGTCATGCCCGGTGAACTTTTGTATTGGGAAAGTCGTGCCCGGTGAACTTTTGTATTGGGAAAGTCATCTCCGGTGAACTTTTGTATGGGAAAAGTCATCTCCGGTGAACTTTTGTATTGGGAAAGTCATCTCCGGTGAACTTTTGTATTGGGAAAGTCATCTCCGGTGAACTTTTGTATTGGGAAAGTCATCTCCGGTGAACTTTTGTATGGGAAAAGTCATCTCCGGTGAACTTTTGTATTGGGAAAGTCATGCCCGGTGAACTTTTGTATTGGGAAAGTCATCTCCGGTGAACTTTTGTATGGGAAAAGTCATCTCCGGTGAACTTTTGTATGGGAAAAGTCATCTCCGGTGAACTTTTGTATGGGAAAAGTCATCTCCGGTGAACTTTTGTATTGGGAAAGTCATCTCCGGTGAACTTTTGTATGGGAAAAGTCATCTCCGGTGAACTTTTGTATTGGGAAAGTCATCTCCGGTGAACTTTTGTATTGGGAAAGTCATGCCCGGTGAACTTTTGTATTGGGAAAGTCATCTCCGGTGAACTTTTGTATGGGAAAAGTCATCTCCGGTGAACTTTTGTATTGGGAAAGTCATGCCCGGTGAACTTTTGTATTGGGAAAGTCATGCCCGGTGAACTTTTGTATTGGGAAAGTCATGCCCGGTGAACTTTTGTATGGGAAAAGTCATCTCCGGTGAACTTTTGTATTGGGAAAGTCATCTCCGGTGAACTTTTGTACGGGAAAAGTCATCTCCGGTGAACTTTTGTATTGGGAAAGTCATCTCCGGTGAACTTTTGTATTGGGAAAGTCATCTCCGGTAAACTTTTGTATTGGGAAAGTCATCTCCGGTGAACTTTTGTATGGGAAAAGTCATCTCCGGTGAACTTTTGTATGGGAAAAGTCATCTCCGGTGAACTTTTGTATTGGGAAAGTCATGCCCGGTGAACTTTTGTATTGGGAAAGTCATGCCCGGTGAACTTTTGTATTGGGAAAGTCATGCCCGGTGAACTTTTGTATGGGAAAAGTCATCTCCGGTGAACTTTTGTATTGGGAAAGTCATCTCCGGTGAACTTTTGTATTGGGAAAGTCATCTCCGGTGAACTTTTGTATGGGAAAAGTCATCTCCGGTGAACTTTTGTATTGGGAAAGTCATCTCCGGTGAACTTTTGTATTGGGAAAGTCATGCCCGGTGAACTTTTGTATTGGGAAAGTCATGCCCGGTGAACTTTTGTATTGGGAAAGTCATGCCCGGTGAACTTTTGTATTGGGAAAGTCGTGCCCGGTGAACTTTTGTATTGGGAAAGTCATCTCCGGTGAACTTTTGTATGGGAAAAGTCATCTCCGGTGAACTTTTGTATTGGGAAAGTCATCTCCGGTGAACTTTTGTATTGGGAAAGTCATGCCCGGTGAACTTTTGTATGGGAAAAGTCATCTCCGGTGAACTTTTGTATTGGGAAAGTCATCTCCGGTGAACTTTTGTATGGGAAAAGTCATCTCCGGTGAACTTTTGTATTGGGAAAGTCATCTCCGGTGAACTTTTGTATTGGGAAAGTCATCTCCGGTGAACTTTTGTATTGGGAAAGTCATCTCCGGTGAACTTTTGTATTGGGAAAGTCATCTCCGGTGAACTTTTGTATTGGGAAAGTCATGCCCGGTGAACTTTTGTATGGGAAAAGTCATCTCCGGTGAACTTTTGTATTGGGAAAGTCATCTCCGGTGAACTTTTGTATGGGAAAAGTCATCTCCGGTGAACTTTTGTATTGGGAAAGTCATCTCCGGTGAACTTTTGTATGGGAAAAGTCATCTCCGGTGAACTTTTGTATTGGGAAAGTCATCTCCGGTGAACTTTTGTATGGGAAAAGTCATCTCCGGTGAACTTTTGTATTGGGAAAGTCATGCCCGGTGAACTTTTGTATGGGAAAAGTCATCTCCGGTGAACTTTTGTATTGGGAAAGTCATCTCCGGTGAACTTTTGTATTGGGAAAGTCATGCCCGGTGAACTTTTGTATGGGAAAAGTCATCTCCGGTGAACTTTTGTATGGGAAAAGTCATCTCCGGTGAACTTTTGTATTGGGAAAGTCATCTCCGGTGAACTTTTGTATGGGAAAAGTCATCTCCGGTGAACTTTTGTATTGGGAAAGTCATCTCCGGTGAACTTTTGTATTGGGAAAGTCATGCCCGGTGAACTTTTGTATTGGGAAAGTCATGCCCGGTGAACTTTTGTATTGGGAAAGTCATGCCCGGTGAACTTTTGTATGGGAAAAGTCATCTCCGGTGAACTTTTGTATGGGAAAAGTCATCTCCGGTGAACTTTTGTATTAGGAAAGTCATCTCCGGTGAACTTTTGTATTGGGAAAGTCATCTCCGGTGAACTTTTGTATGGGAAAAGTCATCTCCGGTGAACTTTTGTATTGGGAAAGTCATCTCCGGTGAACTTTTGTATTGGGAAAGTCATCTCCGGTGAACTTTTGTATTGGGAAAGTCATCTCCGGTGAACTTTTGTATTGGGAAAGTCATCTCCGGTGAACTTTTGTATGGGAAAAGTCATCTCCGGTGAACTTTTGTATTGGGAAAGTCATCTCCGGTGAACTTTTGTATGGGAAAAGTCATGCCCGGTGAACTTTTGTATTGGGAAAGTCATGACCGGTGAACTTTTGTATGGGAAAAGTCATCTCCGGTGAACTTTTGTATTGGGAAAGTCATCTCCGGTGAACTTTTGTATTGGGAAAGTCGTGCCCGGTGAACTTTTGTATTGGGAAAGTCATCTCCGGTGAACTTTTGTATTGGGAAAGTCGTGCCCGGTGAACTTTTGTATGGGAAAGTCATCTCCGGTGAACTTTTGTATGGGAAAAGTCATCTCCGGTGAACTTTTGTATTGGGAAAGTCATCTCCGGTGAACTTTTGTATGGGAAAAGTCATCTCCGGTGAACTTTTGTATTGGGAAAGTCATCTCCGGTGAACTTTTGTATGGGAAAAGTCATCTCCGGTGAACTTTTGTATTGGGAAAGTCATCTCCGGTGAACTTTTGTATGGGAAAAGTCATCTCCGGTGAACTTTTGTATTGGGAAAGTCATGCCCGGTGAACTTTTGTATGGGAAAAGTCATCTCCGGTGAACTTTTGTATTGGGAAAGTCATCTCCGGTGAACTTTTGTATTGGGAAAGTCATGCCCGGTGAACTTTTGTATGGGAAAAGTCATCTCCGGTGAACTTTTGTATGGGAAAAGTCATCTCCGGTGAACTTTTATATGGGAAAAGTCATCTCCGGTGAACTTTTGTATTGGGAAAGTCATCTCCGGTGAACTTTTGTATGGGAAAAGTCATCTCCGGTGAACTTTTGTATTGGGAAAGTCATCTCCGGTGAACTTTTGTATGGGAAAAGTCATCTCCGGTGAACTTTTGTATTGGGAAAGTCATCTCGGGTGAACTTTTGTATGGGAAAAGTCATCTCCGGTGAACTTTTGTATTGGGAAAGTCATCTCCGGTGAACTTTTGTATGGGAAAAGTCATCTCCGCTGAACTTTTGTATTGGGAAAGTCATGCCCGGTGAACTTTTGTATTGGGAAAGTCATGCCCGGTGAACTTTTGTATTGGGAAAGTCGTGCCCGGTGAACTTTTGTATTGGGAAAGTCATCTCCGGTGAACTTTTGTATGGGAAAAGTCATCTCCGGTGAACTTTTGTATTGGGAAAGTCATCTCCGGTGAACTTTTGTATTGGGAAAGTCATGCCCGGTGAACTTTTGTATGGGAAAAGTCATCTCCGGTGAACTTTTGTATTGGGAAAGTCATCTCCGGTGAACTTTTGTATGGGAAAAGTCATCTCCGGTGAACTTTTGTATTGGGAAAGTCATCTCCGGTGAACTTTTGTGTGGGAAAAGTCATCTCCGGTGAACTTTTGTATTGGGTAAGTCATGCCCGGTGAACTTTTGTATTGGGAAAGTCATCTCCGGTGAACTTTTGTATGGGAAAAGTCATCTCCGGTGAATTTTGTATGGGAAAAGTCATCTCCAGTGAACTTTTGTATGGGAAAAGTCATCTCCGGTGAACTTTTGTATTGGGAAAGTCATCTCCGGTGAACTTTTGTATGGGAAAAGTCATCTCCGGTGAACTTTTGTATTGGGAAAGTCATCTCCGGTGAACTTTTGTATTGGGAAAGTCATGCCCGGTGAACTTTTGTATTGGGAAAGTCATCTCCGGTGAACTTTTGTATGGGAAAAGTCATCTCCGGTGAACTTTTGTATTGGGAAAGTCATGCCCGGTGAACTTTTGTATTGGGAAAGTCATGCCCGGTGAACTTTTGTATTGGGAAAGTCATGCCCGGTGAACTTTTGTATGGGAAAAGTCATCTCCGGTGAACTTTTGTATTGGGAAAGTCATCTCCGGTGAACTTTTGTACGGGAAAAGTCATCTCCGGTGAACTTTTGTATTGGGAAAGTCATCTCCGGTGAACTTTTGTATTGGGAAAGTCATCTCCGGTGAACTTTTGTATTGGGAAAGTCATCTCCGGTGAACTTTTGTATGGGAAAAGTCATCTCCGGTGAACTTTTGTATGGGGAAAGTCATCTCCGGTGAACTTTTGTATTGGGAAAGTCATGCCCGGTGAACTTTTGTATTGGGAAAGTCATGCCCGGTGAACTTTTGTATTGGGAAAGTCATGCCCGGTGAACTTTTGTATTGGGAAAGTCATCTCCGGTGAACTTTTGTATTGGGAAAGTCATCTCCGGTGAACTTTTGTATGGGAAAAGTCATCTCCGGTGAACTTTTGTATTGGGAAAGTCATCTCCGGTGAACTTTTGTATTGGGAAAGTCATGCCCGGTGAACTTTTGTATTGGGAAAGTCATGCCCGGTGAACTTTTGTATTGGGAAAGTCATGCCCGGTGAACTTTTGTATTGGGAAAGTCGTGCCCGGTGAACTTTTGTATTGGGAAAGTCATCTCCGGTGAACTTTTGTATGGGAAAAGTCATCTCCGGTGAACTTTTGTATTGGGAAAGTCATCTCCGGTGAACTTTTGTATTGGGAAAGTCATGCCCGGTGAACTTTTGTATGGGAAAAGTCATCTCCGGTGAACTTTTGTATTGGGAAAGTCATCTCCGGTGAACTTTTGTATGGGAAAAGTCATCTCCGGTGAACTTTTGTATTGGGAAAGTCATCTCCGGTGAACTTTTGTATTGGGAAAGTCATCTCCGGTGAACTTTTGTATTGGGAAAGTCATCTCCGGTGAACTTTTGTATTGGGAAAGTCATCTCCGGTGAACTTTTGTATTGGGAAAGTCATGCCCGGTGAACTTTTATATTGGGAAAGTCATGCCCGGTGAACTTTTGTATTGGGAAAGTCATCTCCGGTGAACTTTTGTTTTGGGAAAGTCATGCCCGGTGAACTTTTGTATTGGGAAAAGTCATCTCCGGTGAACTTTTGTATTGGGAAAGTCATGCCCGGTGAACTTTTGTATTGGGAAAGTCATCTCCGGTGAACTTTTGTATTGGGAAAGTCATCTCCGGTGAACTTTTGTATGTGGAAAAGTCATCTCCGGTGAACTTTTGTATTGGGAAAGTCATCTCCGGTGAACTTTTGTATTGGGAAAGTCATCTCCGGTGAACTTTTGTATGGGAAAAGTCATCTCCGGTGAACTTTTGTATTGGGAAAGTCATCTCCGGTGAACTTTTGTATGGGAAAAGTCATCTCCGGTGAACTTTTGTATTGGGAAAGTCATCTCCGGTGAACTTTTGTATTGGGAAAAGTCATCTCCGGTGAAATTTTGTATTGGGAAAGTCATCTCCGGTGAACTTTTGTATTGGGAAAGTCATCTCCGGTGAACTTTTGTATTGGGAAAGTCATCTCCGGTGAACTTTTGTATGGGAAAGTCATCTCCGGTGAACTTTTGTATTGGGAAAGTCATCTCCGGTGAACTTTTGTATTGGGAAAGTCATCTCCGGTGAACTTTTGTATGGGAAAAGTCATCTCCGGTGAACTTTTGTATTGGGAAAGTCATCTCCGGTGAACTTTTGTATGGGAAAAGTCATCTCCGGTGAACTTTTGTATTGGGAAAGTCATCTCCGGTGAACTTTTGTATTGGGAAAGTCATCTCCGGTGAACTTTTGTATTGGGAAAGTCATCTCCGGTGAACTTTTGTATGGGAAAAGTCATCTCCGGTGAACTTTTGTATTGGGAAAGTCATCTCCGGTGAACTTTTGTATTGGGAAAGTCATCTCCGGTGAACTTTTGTATGGGAAAAGTCATCTCCGGTGAACTTTTGTATTGGGAAAGTCATCTCCGGTGAACTTTTGTATTGGGAAAGTCATCTCCGGTGAACTTTTGTATGGGAAAAGTCATCTCCGGTGAACTTTTGTATTGGGAAAGTCATCTCCGGTGAACTTTTGTATGGGAAAAGTCATCTCCGGTGAACTTTTGTATTGGGAAAGTCATCTCCGGTGAACTTTTGTATTGGGAAAGTCATCTCCGGTGAACTTTTGTATGGGAAAAGTCATCTCCGGTGAATTTTTGTATTGGGAAAGTCATCTCCGGTGAACTTTTGTATTGGGAAAGTCATCTCCGGTGAACTTTTGTATTGGGAAAGTCATCTCCGGTGAACTTTTGTATGGGAAAAGTCATCTCCGGTGAACTTTTGTATTGGGAAAGTCATCTCCGGTGAACTTTTGTATTGGGAAAGTCATCTCCGGTGAACTTTTGTATGGGAAAAGTCATCTCCGGTGAACTTTTGTATGGGAAAAGTCATCTCCGGTGAACTTTTGTATTGGGAAAGTCATGCCCGGTGAACTTTTGTATTGGGAAAGTCATGCCCGGTGAACTTTTGTATTGGGAAAGTCATGCCCGGTGAACTTTTGTATGGGAAAAGTCATCTCCGGTGAACTTTTGTATTGGGAAAGTCATGCCCGGTGAACTTTTGTATTGGAAAAGTCATCTCCGGTGAACTTTTGTATTGGGAAAGTCATCTCCGGCGAACTTTTGTATGGGAAAAGTCATCTCCGGTGAACTTTTGTATTGGGAAAGTCATCTCCGGTGAACTTTTGTATTGGGAAAGTCATCTCCGGTGAACTTTTGTATTGGGAAAGTCATCTCCGGTGAACTTTTGTATGGGAAAAGTCATCTCCGGTGAACTTTTATATTGGGAAAGTCATCTCCGGTGAACTTTTGTATTGGGAAAGTCGTGCCCGGTGAACTTTTGTATGGGAAAAGTCATCTCCGGTGAACTTTTGTATGGGAAAAGTCATCTCCGGTGAACTTTTGTATTGGGAAAGTCATCTCCGGTGAACTTTTGTATGGGAAAAATCATCTCCGGTGAACTTTTGTATTGGGAAAGTCATCTCCGGTGAACTTTTGTATGAGAAAAGTCATCTCCGGTGAACTTTTGTATTGGGAAAGTCATCTCCGGTGAACTTTTGTATGGGAAAAGTCATCTCCGGTGAACTTTTGTATGGGAAAAGTCATCTCCGGTGAACTTTTGTATTGGGAAAGTCATCTCCGGTGAACTTTTTATGGGAAAAGTCATCTCCGGTGAACTTTTGTATTGGGAAAGTCATCTCCGGTGAACTTTTGTATGGGAAAAGTCATCTCCGGTGAACATTTGTATTGGGAAAGTCATCTCCGGTGAACTTTTGTATGGGAAAAGTCATCTCCGGTGAATTTTTGTATTGGGAAAGTCATCTCCGGTGAACTTTTGTATGGGAAAAGTCATCTCCGGTGAACTTTTGTATTGGGAAAGTCATCTCCGGTGAACTTTTGTATGGGAAAAGTCATCTCCGGTGAACTTTTGTATTGGGAAAGTCATCTCCGGTGAACTTTTGTATTGGGAAAGTCATATCCGGTGAACTTTTGTATGGGAAAAGTCATCTCCGGTGAACTTTTGTATTGGGAAAGTCATCTCCGGTGAACTTTTGTATGGGAAAAGTCATCTCCGGTGAACTTTTGTATTGGGAAAGTCATGCCCGGTGAACTTTTGTATTGGGAAAGTCATGCCCGGTGAACTTTTGTATTGGGAAAGTCATGCCCGGTGAACTTTTGTATTGGGAAAGTCGTGCCCGGTGAACTTTTGTATTGGGAAAGTCATGCCCGGTGAACTTTTGTATTGGGAAAGTCATCTCCGGTGAACTTTTGTATTGGGAAAGTCATCTCCGGTGAACTTTTGTATGGGAAAAGGCATCTCCGGTGAACTTTTGTATTGGGAAAGTCATCTCCGGCGAACTTTTGTATGGGAAAAGTCATCTCCGGTGAACTTTTGTATTGGGAAAGTCATCTCCGGTGAACTTTTGTATGGGAAAAGTCATCTCCGGTGAACTTTTGTATTGGGTGGGAAAAGTCATCTCCGGTGAACTTTTGTATTGGGAAAGTCATCTCCGGTGAACTTTTGTATTGGGAAAGTCATCTCCGGTGAACTTTTGTATTGGGAAAGTCATCTCCGGTGAACTTTTGTATGGGAAAAGTCATCTCCGGTGAACTTTTGTATTGGGAAAGTCATGCCCGGTGAACTTTTGTATTGGGAAAGCCATCTCCGGTGAACTTTTGTATTGGGAAAGTCATCTCCGGTGAACTTTTGTATGGGAAAAGTCATCTCCGGTGAACTTTTGTATTGGGAAAGTCATGCCCGGTGAACTTTTGTATTGGGAAAGTCATGCCCGGTGAACTTTTGTATTGGGAAAGTCATGCCCGGTGAACTTTTGTATGGGAAAAGTCATCTCCGGTGAACTTTTGTATTGGGAAAGTCATCTCCGGTGAACTTTTGTATTGGGAAAGTCATCTCCGGTGAACTTTTGTATGGGAAAAGTCATCTCCGGTGAACTTTTGTATTGGGAAAGTCATCTCCGGTGAACTTTTGTATTGGGAAAGTCATATCCGGTGAACTTTTGTATGGGAAAAGTCATCTCCGGTGAACTTTTGTATTGGGAAAGTCATCTCCGGTGAACTTTTGTATGGGAAAAGTCATCTCCGGTGAACTTTTGTATTGGGAAAGTCATGCCCGGTGAACTTTTGTATTGGGAAAGTCATGCCCGGTGAACTTTTGTATTGGGAAAGTCATGCCCGGTGAACTTTTGTATTGGGAAAGTCGTGCCCGGTGAACTTTTGTATTGGGAAAGTCATGCCCGGTGAACTTTTGTATTGGGAAAGTCATCTCCGGTGAACTTTTGTATTGGGAAAGTCATCTCCGGTGAACTTTTGTATGGGAAAAGGCATCTCCGGTGAACTTTTGTATTGGGAAAGTCATCTCCGGCGAACTTTTGTATGGGAAAAGTCATCTCCGGTGAACTTTTGTATTGGGAAAGTCATCTCCGGTGAACTTTTGTATGGGAAAAGTCATCTCCGGTGAACTTTTGTATTGGGTGGGAAAAGTCATCTCCGGTGAACTTTTGTATTGGGAAAGTCATCTCCGGTGAACTTTTGTATTGGGAAAGTCATCTCCGGTGAACTTTTGTATTGGGAAAGTCATCTCCGGTGAACTTTTGTATGGGAAAAGTCATCTCCGGTGAACTTTTGTATTGGGAAAGTCATGCCCGGTGAACTTTTGTATTGGGAAAGCCATCTCCGGTGAACTTTTGTATGGGAAAAGTCATCTCCGGTGAACTTTTGTATTGGGAAAGTCATCTCCGGTGAACTTTTGTATTGGGAAAGTCATCTCCGGTGAACTTTTGTATGGGAAAAGTCATCTCCGGTGAACTTTTGTATTGGGAAAGTCATCTCCGGTGAACTTTTGTATGGGAAAAGTCATCTCCGGTGAACTTTTGTATTGGGAAAGTCATCTCCGGTGAACTTTTGTATTGGGAAAGTCATCTCCGGTGAACTTTTGTATGGGAAAAGTCATCTCCGGTGAACTTTTGTATTGGGAAAGTCATCTCCGGTGAACTTTTGTATGGGAAAAGTCATCTCCGGTGAACTTTTGTTTTGGGAAAGTCATGCCCGGTGAACTTTTGTATTGGGAAAGTCATGCCCGGTGAACTTTTGTATTGGGAAAGTCATGCCCGGTGAACTTTTGTATTGGGAAAGTCGTGCCCGGTGAACTTTTGTATTGGGAAAGTCATCTCCGGTGAACTTTTGTATGGGAAAAGTCATCTCCGGTGAACTTTTGTATTGGGAAAGTCATCTCCGGTGAACTTTTGTATTGGGAAAGTCATCTCCGGTGAAATTTTTGTATTGGGAAAGTCATGCCCGGTGAACTTTTGTATTGGGAAAGTCATCTCCGGTGAACTTTTGTATTGGGAAAGTCATCTCCGGTGAACTTTTGTATGGGAAAAGTCATTTCCGGTGAACTTTTGTATTGGGAAAGTCATCTCCGGTGAACTTTTGTATTGGGAAAGTCATCTCCGGTGAACTTTTGTATGGGAAAAGTCATCTCCGGTGAACTTTTGTATGGGAAAAGTCATCTCCGGTGAACTTTTGTATTGGGAAAGTCATGCCCGGTGAACTTTTGTATGGGAAAAGTCATCTCCGGTGAACTTTTGTATGGGAAAAGTCATCTCCGGTGAACTTTTGTATTGGGAAAGTCATCTCCGGTGAACTTTTGTATGGGAAAAGTCATCTCCGGTGAACTTTCTGTATTGGGAAAGTCATCTCCGGTGAACTTTTGTATTGGGAAAGTCATCTCCGGTGAACTTTTGTATGGGAAAAGTCATCTCCGGTGAACTTTTGTATGGGAAAAGTCATCTCCGGTGAACTTTTGTATTGGGAAAGTCATCTCCGGTGAACTTTTGTATTGGGAAAGTCATCTCCGGTGAACTTTTGTATTGGGAAAGTCATCTCCGGTGAACTTTTGTATGGAAAAGTCATCTCCGGTGAACTTTTATATTGGGAAAGTCATCTCCGGTGAACTTTTGTATTGGAAAGTCATCTCCGGTGAACTTTTGTATTGGGAAAGTCATCTCCGGTGAACTTTTGTATGGAAAAGTCATCTCCGGTGAACTTTTGTATTGGGAAAGTCATGCCCGGTGAACTTTTGTATTGGGAAAGTCATGCCCGGTGAACTTTTGTATGGGAAAAGTCATCTCCGGTGAACTTTTGTATTGGGAAAGTCATCTCCGGTGAACTTTTGTATGGGAAAAGTCATCTCCGGTGAACTTTTGTATTGGGAAAGTCATCTCCGGTGAACTTTTGTATGGGAAAAGTCATCTCCGGTGAACTTTTGTATTGGGAAAGTCATCTCCGGTGAACTTTTGTATTGGGAAAGTCATCTCCGGTGAACTTTTGTATTGGGAAAGTCATCTCCGGTGAACTTTTGTATGGGAAAAAGTCATCTCCGGTGAACTTTTGTGTTGGGAAAGTCATCTCCGGTGAACTTTTGTATGGGAAAAGTCATCTCCGGGTGAACTTTTGTATTGGGAAAGTCATGCCCGGTGAACTTTTGTATTGGGAAAGTCATGCCCGGTGAACTTTTGTATTGGGAAAGTCATCTCCGGTGAACTTTTGTATTGGGAAAGTCATCTCCGGTGAACTTTTGTATTGGGAAAGTCATGCCCGGAGAACTTTTGTTTTGGGAAAGTCATGCCCGGTGAACTTTTGTATTGGGAAAGTCATCTCCGGTGAACTTTTGTATGGGAAAAGTCATCTCCGGTGAACTTTTGTATTGGGAAAGTCATCTCCGGTGAACTTTTGTATGGGAAAAGTCATCTCCGGTGAACTTTTGTATTGGGAAAGTCATCTCCGGTGAATTTTTTGTATGGGAAAAGTCATCTCCGGTGAACTTTTGTATTGGGAAAGTCATCTCCGGTGAACTTTTGTATGGGAAAAGTCATCTCCGGTGAACTTTTGTATTGGGAAAGTCATCTCCGGTCAACTTTTGTATTGGGAAAGTCGTGCCCGGTGAACTTTTGTATGGGAAAAGTCATCTCCGGTGAACTTTTGTATTGGGAAAGTCATCTCCGGTGAACTTTTGTATTGGGAAAGTCATCTCCGGTGAACTTTTGTATTGGGAAAGTCATCTCCGGTGAACTTTTGTATTGGGAAAGTCATCTCCGGTGAACTTTTGTATGGGAAAAGTCATCTCCGGTGAACTTTTGTATTGGGAAAGTCATGCCCGGTGAACTTTTGTATTGGGAAAGTCATGCCGGTGAACTTTTGTATTGGGAAAGTCATGCCCGGCGAACTTTTGTATGGGAAAAGTCATCTCCGGTGAACTTTTGTATTGGGAAAGTCATCTCCGGTGAACTTTTGTATGGGAAAAGTCATCTCCGGTGAACTTTTGTATTGGGAAAGTCATCTCCGGTGAACTTTTGTATGGGAAAAGTCATCTCCGGTGAACTTTTGTATTGGGAAAGTCATCTCCGGTGAACTTTTGTATTGGGAAAGTCATCTCCGGTGAACTTTTGTATTGGGAAAGTCATCTCCGGTGAACTTTTGTATGGGAAAAGTCATCTCCGGTGAACTTTTGTATTGGGAAAGTCATCTCCGGTGAACTTTTGTATGGGAAAAGTCATCTCCGGTGAACTTTTGTATTGGGAAAGTCATGCCTGGTGAACTTTTGTATTGGGAAAGTCATGCCCGGTGAACTTTTGTATTGGGAAAGTCATCTCCGGTGAACTTTTGTATTGGGAAAGTCATCTCCGGTGAACTTTTGTATGGGAAAAGTCATCTCCGGTGAACTTTTGTATTGGGAAAGTCATCTCCGGTGAACTTTTGTATGGGAAAAGTCATCTCCGGTGAACTTTTGTATTGGGAAAGTCATCTCCGGTGAACTTTTGTATGGGAAAAGTCATCTCCGGTGAACTTTTGTATTGGGAAAGTCATCTCCGGTGAACTTTTGTATTGGGAAAGTCATCTCCGGTGAACTTTTGTATGGGAAAAGTCATCTCCGGTGAACTTTTGTATTGGGAAAGTCATCTCCGGTGAACTTTTGTATGGGAAAAGTCATCTCCGGTGAACTTTTGTATTGGGAAAGTCATCTCCGGTGAACTTTTGTATGGAAAAGTCATCTCCGGTGAACTTTTGTATTGGGAAATTCATCTCCGGTGAACTTTTGTATGGGAAAAGTCATCTCCGGTGAACTTTTGTATTGGGAAAGTCATCTCCGGTGAACTTTGTATTGGGAAAGTCATCTCCGGTGAACTTTTGTATGGGAAAAGTCATCTCCGGTGAACTTTTGTATTGGGAAAGTCATCTCCGGTGAACTTTTGTATGGGAAAAGTCATCTCCGGTGAACTTTTGTATTGGGAAAGTCATGCCCGGTGAACTTTTGTATTGGGAAAGTCATCTCCGGTGAACTTTTGTATGGGAAAAGTCATCTCCGGTGAACTTTTGTATTGGGAAAGTCATCTCCGGTGAACTTTTGTATTGGGAAAGTCATCTCCGGTGAACTTTTGTATGGGAAAAGTCATCTCCGGTGAACTTTTGTATTGGGAAAGTCATCTCCGGTGAACTTTTGTATGGGAAAAGTCATCTCCGGTGAACTTTTGTATTGGGAAAGTCATCTCCGGTGAACTTTTGTATTGGGAAAGTCATCTCCGGTGAACTTTTGTATGGGAAAAGTCATCTCCGGTGAACTTTTGTATTGGGAAAGTCATCTCCGGTGAACTTTTGTATGGGAAAAGTCATCTCCGGTGAACTTTTGTATTGGGAAAGTCATGCCCGGTGAACTTTTGTATTGGGAAAGTCATGCCCGGTGAACTTTTGTATTGGGAAAGTCATGCCCGGTGAACTTTTGTATTGGGAAAGTCGTGCCCGGTGAACTTTTGTATTGGGAAAGTCATCTCCGGTGAACTTTTGTATGGGAAAAGTCATCTCCGGTGAACTTTTGTATTGGGAAAGTCATGCCCGGTGAACTTTTGTATTGGGAAAGTCATCTCCGGTGAACTTTTGTATTGGAAAGTCATGCCCGGTGAACTTTTGTATTGGGAAAGTCATCTCCGGTGAACTTTTGTATTGGGAAAGTCATCTCCGGTGAACTTTTGTATGGGAAAAGTCATCTCCGGTGAACTTTTGTATTGGGAAAGTCATCTCCGGTGAACTTTTGTATTGGGAAAGTCATCTCCGGTGAACTTTTGTATGGGAAAAGTCATCTCCGGTGAACTTTTGTATGGGAAAAGTCATCTCCGGTGAACTTTTGTATTGGGAAAGTCATGCCCGGTGAACTTTTGTATTGGGAAAGTCATGCCCGGTGAACTTTTGTATTGGGAAAGTCATGCCCGGTGAACTTTTGTATGGGAAAAGTCATCTCCGGTGAACTTTTGTATGGGAAAAGTCATCTCCGGTGAACTTTTGTATTGGGAAAGTCATCTCCGGTGAACTTTTGTATGGGAAAAGTCATCTCCGGTGAACTTTTGTATTGGGAAAGTCATCTCCGGTGAACTTTTGTATTGGGAAAGTCATCTCCGGTGAACTTTTGTATGGGAAAAGTCATCTCCGGTGAACTTTTGTATTGGGAAAGTCATCTCCGGTGAACTTTTGTATTGGGAAAGTCATCTCCGGTGAACTTTTGTATGGGAAAAGTCATCTCCGGTGAACTTTTATATTGGGAAAGTCATCTCCGGTGAACTTTTGTATGGGAAAAGTCATCTCCGGTGAACTTTTGTATGGGAAAAGTCATCTCCGGTGAACTTTTGTATTGAGAAAGTCATCTCCGGTGAACTTTTGTATTGGGAAAGTCATCTCCGGTGAACTTTTGTATGGGAAAAGTCATCTCCGGTGAACTTTTATATTGGGAAAGTCATGCCCGGTGAACTTTTGTATTGGGAAAGTCATGCCCGGTGAACTTTTGTATGGGAAAAGTCATCTCCGATGAACTTTTGTATGGGAAAAGTCACCTCCGGTGAACTTTTGTATTGGGAAAGTCATCTCCGGTGAACTTTTGTATTGGGAAAGTCATCTCCGGTGAACTTTTGTATTGGGAAAGTCATGCCCGGTGAACTTTTGTATTGGGAAAGTCATGCCCGGTGAACTTTTGTATTGGGAAAGTCATGCCCGGTGAACTTTTGTATGGGAAAAGTCATCTCCGGTGAACTTTTGTATGGGAAAAGTCACCTCCGGTGAACTTTTGTATTGGGAAAGTCATCTCCGGTGAACTTTTGTATTGGGAAAGTCATCTCCGGTGAAATTTTGTATGGGAAAAGTCATCTCCGGTGAACTTTTGTATTGGGAAAGTCATCTCCGGTGAACTTTTGTATTGGAAAAGTCATCTCCGGTGAACTTTTGTATTGGGAAAGTCATCTCCGGTGAACTTTTGTATTGGGAAAGTCATCTCCGGTGAACTTTTGTATGGGAAAAGTCATCTCCGGTGAACTTTTGTATGGGAAAAGTCATCTCCGGTGAACTTTTGTATTGGGAAAGTCATGCCCGGTGAACTTTTGTATTGGGAAAGTCATGCCCGGTGAACTTTTGTATTGGGAAAGTCATGCCCGGTGAACTTTTGTATGGGAAAAGTCATCTCCGGTGAACTTTTGATGAGACCGACTCCTAATCTCATCACTAAATTTAACCTAAGGAAACCGAAGAAAGGAAAACGCGCGCGAACGATGTTGTTCGCTTCGTTGCTTTAGAGAGACTCATTCTTTATTTACATTCTACCTTAACACTAAATCTTACAATCTTACAATAACACACATACACATACATTCCGTTTGGACGCACATTAGAAATGCACGCTGCATCTATAAATACATTATGACGCCGTGCACACACACGTTGCGCCGATAATGGAAAATACATATTTTATTATCGACCCTTCGCTATCTTTACTATTTTGGGTACGACATTTGTTCCATTATTTATGACAGGCAGTTGGCTATTTTTAAACATAGATTCTTAGACCACATGCATTAAAAGAAATCTACCTGACTCTATTTACACAGAAAAGAGTCTTCTACAAAATTCACCATTCTCCCCGCCTTAAAAGATTCTAATCTTTTAACAATTGTATGTATTAGTATCTTATCTTTTACAAACAATTTTTTTAGTAATATTACAATTACATTTCATTTTGTAACTGCTGAAGGCATTACTTAGATTCTAAAACTAATAATATGAATGCAAACAATTATTATAACTTAATTCTAGGTGATGGCACCCAACACCTTCAGCAACCAGCTAGGATGAGGACTTCTTTTCCATTGCTTAAACACGTGGTATATCCATTTTCTTCGTAGAGGATATTTCTCGCCACTAAACCTTTCATCGTTAATATGATGACTTGACATATGACGTATAATTGTACGCCTTATATGATCGGCACCAGCTACTTCTTCTTCATGTGTTGCTCTCGATACATACCATTGAGACACGGGAGCAATTTTACATTTAAACCGCCTGCCGTCGACTTGCACTTCATCGGTACCTTTATTCGGCACCTTCAAAAATTTAGCCTTCGCTTCACATTCAGAAATGCTGATGTCATCCTTTTCACTGCCACACACTAGTTTCTTGTAGGCAGCAACTTCGAAATCCAATGAATCCTTGATATCCATTGGATCTTGATATTCGTGCAGTTGTTGTGTCATTTCATCACGGCACCGCTGCAATTCGGCTTCCACCTTGGCAATATCAGAAGCATGGCGTCTTCGTTCATTGGCGAGCAATTTTGCTAAATTACAATTTCGGGAATTTAATTCAGCATTTGTAGATTCCAACGCAACAATTCGGCTCTTCATGATATTAATTTCTGCACGATTATCCCTCATTTGAACTTCATATTGTTCTCGTAACTCCTGCGATGCTTGGTCTAATTTGAACTCATACTCTTCAGAGAGACGACTGCTAACTTCACAGATTTCGACTTGGTGACGTGTACGTATCTCATTAACTTCTTGCAAATGATTGTGGTCCTTCTGCGTAAGTTCTGAACGTAGAACCTGAATATTGTTTCTCAGATCCATACGAAGCAGAGATTCGTCTTTGAGACGTTTACGGGCTTCGTCCAGCTCTTTGCGTAAACACTCCGATTCTTTCTGCACTTCACCAAGTTTTTCCACAGCCTTTTTTCGATCAGCATCTGCTGCTTGATACTTCACGCTAAGGTCAGCAGCTCGGGACTCATACTTTTGAGCCTTTTCTTCAGCAACTTGCCAGTCCTTGGATTTGTACTCCAAATTGGACTTAAGTTTTTTATTTTCGTCCAATAATTGATTTACTTTAACTTTCAACATTCGCGAAACATCACCGCATACGTTTTCAATCTTAGTTTCCGAAGTTTCTTCAACACTCCCCTGTTGAGAGTCTATACTACCTGGAAAACTCTGCTCAATTTTTCTAATTGAATTACTATCTACCTGTCTAGTATTTATCTTGGGAACCCATTTCCCATTGATTTCTTCATAATCTTTTACCTTCACCTCTTTAGGTGCTACTCTAGAAATTTTCCCAAATCTCACAATGCGGTAACAAATTTGTAAAAAATTGAAATTTTCTACGAGATTATCCTCTTTAGGAAACTCATTCAAATATTGCATCAGTACTGATGACGCAATATCATATCTGTCTTTGACATCTTCTACACTTAGAAACTCATTCCTTATCTCAGTCTCCAGCGCATTTAATGAGTATTCAAACTCTCTAATTAAACATCCTTTTAATGTTTTTGAATGGCGCAGTATGTTTTTTTTCATACTGTTCCAATGGACTTAAGCTGTCCATCTCAGCTATATATTTATATCTAGAAAGAATTCGTGTATCTAACGAATCCTTCTTTGATTCGACCCCAAAATCTATCCTTACTTGACGATTTAAGAAGTCGAACTTTTTTATTGCATACCGCACACCTGAGGCGAATATGCTATGCATTTCATATGGAAATTTTCCCATATCACGGAGCTCCCTATCATTGTCTAAAAAATCCCTTCTTGCTTCCGTGAAGGAACTACCAACTTTAAACAAATTTTCCCTTGTTTCCCTGGTTACACTTTTCTGAGCAATTTTGCTCAGTTCTAAGTAAAGCGAGACAATGTATTCGCCCAACACCCTTTGATGTTGGATGAAATCTTGAAAATTCATTTTCACGAAATACACTTTTTGTCACTTTATTTATTTTTTATTAGCAGCTATAAAAATTGGCCTAACACAATCTTTGCTTCGACTGTGCGCCTTTCTAAACCTAACGAATAAACCTAACGTAGTCACTTTTCACTACGCGTCTAATACGTTATCACACTGACGGAAAAACTACAGCACTTTTCTTTTTTAAAAATGTGAGCCTAACACGTCACAACACTAAACACGGATAGGCCTAACGAGTTATTTTTCACTACGCGCCTATCACGTCGGGGTCACCAAATGATGAGACCGACTCCTAATCTCATCACTAAATTTAACCTAAGGAAACCGAAGAAAGGAAAACGCGCGCGAACGATGTTGTTCGCTTCGTTGCTTTAGAGAGACTCATTCTTTATTTACATTCTACCTTAACACTAAATCTTACAATCTTACAATAACACACATACACATACATTCCGTTTGGACGCACATTAGAAATGCACGCTGCATCTATAAATACATTATGACGCCGTGCACACACACGTTGCGCCGATAATGGAAAATACATATTTTATTATCGACCCTTCGCTATCTTTACTATTTTGGGTACGACATTTGTTCCATTATTTATGACAGGCAGTTGGCTATTTTTAAACATAGATTCTTAGACCACATGCATTAAAAGAAATCTACCTGACTCTATTTACACAGAAAAGAGTCTTCTACAAAATTCACCAACTTTTGTATGGGAAAAGTCATCTCCGGTGAACTTTTGTATTGGGAAAGTCATCTCCGGTGAACTTTTGTATTGGGAAAGTCATCTCCGGTGAACTTTTGTATTGGGAAAGTCATGCCCGGTGAACTTTTGTTTTGGGAAAGTCATGCCCAGTGAACTTTTGTATTGGGAAAGTCATCTCCGGTGAACTTTTGTATGGGAAAAGTCATCTCCGGTGAACTTTTGTATTGGGAAAGTCATCTCCGGTGAACTTTTGTATTGGGAAAGTCATCTCCGGTGAACTTTTGTATGGGAAAGTCATCTCCGGTGAACTTTTGTATGGGAAAAGTCATCTCCGGTGAACTTTTATATTGGGAAAGTCATCTCCGGTGAACTTTTGTATGGGAAAAGTCATCTCCGGTGAACTTTTGTATGGGAAAAGTCATCTCCGGTGAACTTTTGTATTGGGAAAGTCATCTCCGGTGAACTTTTGTATTGGGAAAGTCATCTCCGGTGATCTTTTGTATGGGAAATGTCATCTCCGGTGAACTTTTATATTGGGAAAGTCATCTCCGGTGAACTTTTGTATTGGGAAAGTCGTGCCCGGTGAACTTTTGTATTGGGAAAGTCATCTCCGGTGAACTTTTGTATTGGGAAAGTCATCTCCGGTGAACTTTTGTATTGGGCAAGTCATCTCCGGTGAACTTTTGTATGGGAAAAGTCATCTCCGGTGAACTTTTGTATTGGGAAAGTCATCTCCGGTGAACTTTTGTATTGGGAAAGTCATCTCCGGTGAACTTTTGTATGGGAAAAGTCATCTCCGGTGAACTTTTGTATTGGGAAAGTCATCTCCGGTGAACTTTTGTATTGGGAAAGTCATCTCCGGTGAACTTTTGTATTGGGAAAAGTCATCTCCGGTGAACTTTTGTATTGGGAAAGTCATGCCCGGTGAACTTTTGTATTGGGAAAGTCATGCCCGGTGAACTTTTGTATTGGGAAAGTCATGCCCGGTGAACTTTTGTATTGGGAAAGTCATGCCCGGTGAACTTTTGTATGAGAAAAGTCATCTCCGGTGAAATTTGTATGGGAAAAGTCATCTCCGGTGAACTTTTGTATTGGGAAAGTCATCTCCGGTGAACTTTTGTATTGGGAAAGTCATCTCCGGTGAACTTTTGTATTGGGAAAGTCATGCCCGGTGAACTTTTGTTTTGGGAAAGTCATGCCCGGTGAACTTTTGTATTGGGAAAGTCATCTCCGGTGAACTTTTGTTTGGGAAAAGTCATCTCCGGTGAACTTTTGTATTGGGAAAGTCATCTCCGGTGAACTTTTGTATTGGGAAAGTCATCTCCGGTGAACTTTTGTATTGGGAAAGTCATGCCCGGTGAACTTTTGTTTTGGGAAAGTCATGCCCGGTGAACTTTTGTTTTGGGAAAGTCATGCCCGGTGAACTTTTGTATTGGGAAAGTCATCTCCGGTGAACTTTTGTATTGGGAAAGTCATCTCCGGTGAACTTTTGTATGGGAAAAGTCATCTCCGGTGAACTTTTGTATTGGGAAAGTCATCTCCGGTGAACTTTTGTATGGGAAAAGTCATCTCCGGTGAACTTTTGTATTGGGAAAGTCATCTCCGGTGAACTTTTGTATGGTAAAAGTCATCTCCGGTGAACTTTTGTATTGGGAAAGTCATGCCCGGTGAACTTTTGTATTGGGAAAGTCATGCCCGGTGAACTTTTGTATTGGGAAAGTCATGCCCGGTGAACCTTTGTATTGGGAAAGTCATCTCCGGTGCACTTTTGTATTGGGAAAGTCATCTCCGGTGAACTTTTGTATGGGAAAAGTCATCTCCGGTGAAATTTTGTATTGGGAAATTCATCTCCGGTGAACTTTTGTATTGGGAAAGTCATCTCCGGTGAACTTTTGTATGGGAAAAGTCATCTCCGGTGAACTTTTGTATGGGAAAAGTCATCTCCGGTGAACTTTTGTATTGGGAAAGTCATGCCCGGTGAACTTTTGTATTGGGAAAGTCATGCCCGGTGAACTTTTGTATTGGGAAAGTCATACCCTGTGAACTTTTGTATGGGAAAAGTCATCTCCGGTGAACTTTTGTATTGGGAAAGTCATCTCCGGTGAACTTTTGTATGGGAAAAGTCATCTCCGGTGAACTTTTGTATTGGGAAAGTCATCTCCGGTGAACTTTTGTATGGGAAAAGTCATCTCCGGTGAACTTTTGTATGGGAAAAGTCATCTCCGGTGAACTTTTGTATTGGGAAAGTCATGCCCGGTGAACTTTTGTATTGGGAAAGTCATGCCCGGTGAACTTTTGTATTGGGAAAGTCATACCCTGTGAACTTTTGTATGGGAAAAGTCATCTCCGGTGAACTTTTGTATTGGGAAAGTCATCTCCGGTGAACTTTTGTATGGGAAAAGTCATCTCCGGTGAACTTTTGTATTGGGAAAGTCATGCCCGGTGAACTTTTGTATGGGAAAAGTCATCTCCGGTGAACTTTTGTATGGGAAAAGTCATCTCCGGTGAACTTTTGTATTGGGAAAGTCATGCCCGGTGAACTTTTGTATTGGGAAAGTCATGCCCGGTGAACTTTTGTATTGGGAAAGTCATGCCCGGTGAACTTTTGTATGGGAAAAGTCATCTCCGGTGAACTTTTGTATTGGGAAAGTCATCTCCGGTGAACTTTTGTATGGGAAAAGACATCTCCGGTGAACTTTTGTATTGGGAAAGTCATGCCCGGTGAACTTTTGTATGGGAAAAGTCATCTCCGGTGAACTTTTGTATTGGGAAAGTCATCTCCGGTGAACTTTTGTATTGGGAAAGTCATGCCCGGTGAACTTTTGTATGGGAAAAGTCATCTCCGGTGAACTTTTGTATTGGGAAAGTCATGCCCGGTGAACTTTTGTATTGGGAAAGTCATCTCCGGTGAACTTTTGTATGGGAAAAGTCATCTCCGGTGAACTTTTGTATTGGGAAAGTCATCTCCATTGAACTTTTGTATGGGAAAAGTCATCTCCGGTGAACTTTTGTATTGGGAAAGTCATCTCCGGTGAACTTTTGTATGGGAAAAGTCATCTCCGGTGAACTTTTGTATTGGGAAAGTCATCTCCGGTGAACTTTTGTATTGGGAAAGTCATCTCCGGTGAACTTTTGTATGGTAAAAGTCATCTCCGGTGAACTTTTATATTGGGAAAGTCATCTCTGGTGAACTTTTGTATGGGAAAAGTCATCTCCGGTGAACTTTTGTATTGGGAAAGTCATCTCCGGTGAACTTTTGTATGGAAAAGTCATCTCCGGTGAACTTTTGTATTGGGAAAGTCATCTCCGGTGAACTTTTGTATGGGAAAAGTCATCTCCGGTGAACTTTTGTATTGGGAAAGTCATCTCCGGTGAACTTTTGTATTGGGAAAGTCATCTCCAGTGAACTTTTGTATTGGGAAAGTCATCTCCGGTGAACTTTTGTATTGGGAAAGTCATCTCCGGTGAACTTTTGTATGGGAAAAGTCATCTCCGGTGAACTTTTGTATGGGAAAAGTCATCTCCGGTGAACTTTTGTATTGGGAAAGTCATGCCCGGTGAACTTTTGTATTGGGAAAGTCATCTCCGGTGAACTTTTGTATTGGGAAAGTCATGCCCGGTGAACTTTTGTATTGGGAAAGTCATCTCCGGTGAACTTTTGTATTGGGAAAGTCATCTCCGGTGAACTTTTGTATGGGAAAGTCATCTCCGGTGAACTTTTGTATGGGAAAAGTCATCTCCGGTGAACTTTTGTATTGGGAAAGTCATCTCCGGTGAACTTTTGTATGGGAAAAGTCATCTCCGGTGAACTTTTGTATGGGAAAAGTCATCTCCGGTGAACTTTTGTATTGGGAAAGTCATCTCCGGTGAACTTTTGTATGGTAAAAGTCATCTCCGGTGAACTTTTGTATTGGGAAAGTCATGCCCGGTGAACTTTTGTATTGGGAAAGTCATGCCCGGTGAACTTTTGTATTGGGAAAGTCATGCCCGGTGAACTTTTGTATTGGGAAAGTCATCTCCGGTGAACTTTTGTATTGGGAAAGTCATCTCCGGTGAACTTTTGTATGGGAAAAGTCATCTCCGGTGAACTTTTATATTGGGAAAGTCATCTCCGGTGAACTTTTGTATTGGGAAAGTCATCTCCGGTGAACTTTTGTATGGGAAAAGTCATCTCCGGTGAACTTTTGTATGGGAAAAGTCATCTCCGGTGAACTTTTGTATTGGGAAAGTCATGCCCGGTGAACTTTTGTATTGGGAAAGTCATGCCCGGTGAACTTTTGTATTGGGAAAGTCATGCCCGGTGAACTTTTGTATGGGAAAAGTCATCTCCGGTGAACTTTTGTATTGGGAAAGTCATCTCCGGTGAACTTTTGTGTGGGAAAAGTCATCTCCGGTGAACTTTTGTATTGGGAAAGTCATGCCCGGTGAACTTTTGTATGGGAAAAGTCATCTCCGGTGAACTTTTGTATTGGGAAAGTCATGCCCGGTGAACTTTTGTATTGGGAAAGTCATGCCTGGTGAACTTTTGTATTGGGAAAGTCATGCCCGGTGAACTTTTGTATGGGAAAAGTCATCTCCGGTGATCTTTTGTATTGGGAAAGTCATCTCCGGTGAACTTTTGTATGGGAAAAGTCATCTCCGGTGAACTTTTGTATTGGGAAAGTCATCTCCGGTGAACTTTTGCATGGTAAAAGTCATCTCCGGTGAACTTTTGTATTGGGAAAGTCATCTCCGGTGAACTTTTGTATTGGGAAAGTCATGCCCGGTGAACTTTTGTTTTGAGAAAGTCATGCCCGGTGAACTTTTGTATTGGGAAAGTCATCTCCGGTGAACTTTTGTATGGGAAAAGTCATCTCCGGTGAACTTTTGTATTGGGAAAGTCATCTCCGGTGAACTTTTGTATGGGAAAAGTCATCTCCGGTGAACTTTTGTATTGGGAAAGTCATCTCCGGTGAACTTTTGTATGGGAAAAGTCATCTCCGGTGAACTTTTGTATTGGGAAAGTCATCTCCGGTGAACTTTTGTATGGGAAAAGTCGTGCCCGGTGAACTTTTGTATTGGGAAAGTCATGCCCGGTGAACTTTTGTATGGGAAAAGTCATCTCCGGTGAACTTTTGTATGGGAAAAGTCATCTCCGGTGAACTTTTGTATTGGGAAAGTCATCTCCGGTGAACTTTTGTATTGGGAAAGTCATGCCCGGTGAAGTTTTGTTTTGGGAAAGTCATGCCCGGTGAACTTTTGTATTGGGAAAGTCATCTCCGGTGAACTTTTGTATTGGGAAAGTCATCTCCGGTGAACTTTTGTATGGGAAAAGTCATCTCCGGTGAACTTTTGTATTGGGAAAGTCATCTCCGGTGAACTTTTGTATGGGAAAAGTCATCTCCGGTGAACTTTTGTATTGGGAAAGTCATCTCCGGTGAACTTTTGTATGGTAAAAGTCATCTCCGGTGAACTTTTGTATTGGGAAAGTCATGCCCGGTGAACTTTTGTATTGGGAAAGTCATGCCCGGTGAACTTTTGTATTGGGAAAGTCATGCCCGGTGAACCTTTGTATTGGGAAAGTCATCTCCGGTGCACTTTTGTATTGGGAAAGTCATCTCCGGTGAACTTTTGTATGGGAAAAGTCATCTCCGGTGAAATTTTGTATTGGGAAATTCATCTCCGGTGAACTTTTGTATTGGGAAAGTCATCTCCGGTGAACTTTTGTATGGGAAAAGTCATCTCCGGTGAACTTTTGTATGGGAAAAGTCATCTCCGGTGAACTTTTGTATTGGGAAAGTCATGCCCGGTGAACTTTTGTATTGGGAAAGTCATGCCCGGTGAACTTTTGTATTGGGAAAGTCATACCCTGTGAACTTTTGTATGGGAAAAGTCATCTCCGGTGAACTTTTGTATTGGGAATGTCATCTCCGGTGAACTTTTGTATGGGAAAAGTCATCTCCGGTGAACTTTTGTATTGGGAAAGTCATCTCCGGTGAACTTTTGTATGGGAAAAGTCATCTCCGGTGAACTTTTGTATGGGAAAAGTCATCTCCGGTGAACTTTTGTATTGGGAAAGTCATGCCCGGTGAACTTTTGTATTGGGAAAGTCATGCCCGGTGAACTTTTGTATTGGGAAAGTCATACCCTGTGAACTTTTGTATGGGAAAAGTCATCTCCGGTGAACTTTTGTATTGGGAAAGTCATCTCCGGTGAACTTTTGTATGGGAAAAGTCATCTCCGGTGAACTTTTGTATTGGGAAAGTCATGCCCGGTGAACTTTTGTATGGGAAAAGTCATCTCCGGTGAACTTTTGTATGGGAAAAGTCATCTCCGGTGAACTTTTGTATTGGGAAAGTCATGCCCGGTGAACTTTTGTATTGGGAAAGTCATGCCCGGTGAACTTTTGTATTGGGAAAGTCATGCCCGGTGAACTTTTGTATGGGAAAAGTCATCTCCGGTGAACTTTTGTATTGGGAAAGTCATCTCCGGTGAACTTTTGTATGGGAAAAGTCATCTCCGGTGAACTTTTGTATTGGGAAAGTCATGCCCGGTGAACTTTTGTATGGGAAAAGTCATCTCCGGTGAACTTTTGTATTGGGAAAGTCATCTCCGGTGAACTTTTGTATTGGGAAAGTCATGCCCGGTGAACTTTTGTATGGGAAAAGTCATCTCCGGTGAACTTTTGTATTGGGAAAGTCATGCCCGGTGAACTTTTGTATTGGGAAAGTCATCTCCGGTGAACTTTTGTATGGGAAAAGTCATCTCCGGTGAACTTTTGTATTGGGAAAGTCATCTCCATTGAACTTTTGTATGGGAAAAGTCATCTCCGGTGAACTTTTGTATTGGAAAGTCATCTCCGGTGAACTTTTGTATGGGAAAAGTCATCTCCGGTGAACTTTTGTATTGGGAAAGTCATCTCCGGTGAACTTTTGTATTGGGAAAGTCATCTCCGGTGAACTTTTGTATGGTAAAAGTCATCTCCGGTGAACTTTTATATTGGGAAAGTCATCTCTGGTGAACTTTTGTATGGGAAAAGTCATCTCCGGTGAACTTTTGTATTGGGAAAGTCATCTCCGGTGAACTTTTGTATGGAAAGTCATCTCCGGTGAACTTTTGTATTGGGAAAGTCATCTCCGGTGAACTTTTGTATGGGAAAAGTCATCTCCGGTGAACTTTTGTATTGGGAAAGTCATCTCCGGTGAACTTTTGTATTGGGAAAGTCATCTCCAGTGAACTTTTGTATTGGGAAAGTCATCTCCGGTGAACTTTTGTATTGGGAAAGTCATCTCCGGTGAACTTTTGTATGGGAAAAGTCATCTCCGGTGAACTTTTGTATGGGAAAAGTCATCTCCGGTGAACTTTTGTATTGGGAAAGTCATGCCCGGTGAACTTTTGTATTGGGAAAGTCATCTCCGGTGAACTTTTGTATTGGGAAAGTCATGCCCGGTGAACTTTTGTATTGGGAAAGTCATCTCCGGTGAACTTTTGTATTGGGAAAGTCATCTCCGGTGAACTTTTGTATGGGAAAGTCATCTCCGGTGAACTTTTGTATGGGAAAAGTCATCTCCGGTGAACTTTTGTATTGGGAAAGTCATCTCCGGTGAACTTTTGTATGGGAAAAGTCATCTCCGGTGAACTTTTGTATGGGAAAAGTCATCTCCGGTGAACTTTTGTATTGGGAAAGTCATCTCCGGTGAACTTTTGTATGGTAAAAGTCATCTCCGGTGAACTTTTGTATTGGGAAAGTCATGCCCGGTGAACTTTTGTATTGGGAAAGTCATGCCCGGTGAACTTTTGTATTGGGAAAGTCATGCCCGGTGAACTTTTGTATTGGGAAAGTCATCTCCGGTGAACTTTTGTATTGGGAAAGTCATCTCCGGTGAACTTTTGTATGGGAAAAGTCATCTCCGGTGAACTTTTATATTGGGAAAGTCATCTCCGGTGAACTTTTGTATTGGAAAGTCATCTCCGGTGAACTTTTGTATGGGAAAAGTCATCTCCGGTGAACTTTTGTATGGGAAAAGTCAACTCCGGTGAACTTTTGTATTGGGAAAGTCATGCCCGGTGAACTTTTGTATTGGGAAAGTCATGCCCGGTGAACTTTTGTATTGGGAAAGTCATGCCCGGTGAACTTTTGTATGGGAAAAGTCATCTCCGGTGAACTTTTGTATTGGGAAAGTCATCTCCGGTGAACTTTTGTGTGGGAAAAGTCATCTCCGGTGAACTTTTGTATTGGGAAAGTCATGCCCGGTGAACTTTTGTATGGGAAAAGTCATCTCCGGTGAACTTTTGTATTGGGAAAGTCATGCCCGGTGAACTTTTGTATTGGGAAAGTCATGCCTGGTGAACTTTTGTATTGGGAAAGTCATGCCCGGTGAACTTTTGTATGGGAAAAGTCATCTCCGGTGATCTTTTGTATTGGGAAAGTCATCTCCGGTGAACTTTTGTATGGGAAAAGTCATCTCCGGTGAACTTTTGTATTGGGAAAGTCATCTCCGGTGAACTTTTGCATGGTAAAAGTCATCTCCGGTGAACTTTTGTATTGGGAAAGTCATCTCCGGTGAACTTTTGTATTGGGAAAGTCATGCCCGGTGAACTTTTGTTTTGGGAAAGTCATGCCCGGTGAACTTTTGTATTGGGAAAGTCATCTCCGGTGAACTTTTGTATGGGAAAAGTCATCTCCGGTGAACTTTTGTATTGGGAAAGTCATCTCCGGTGAACTTTTGTATGGGAAAAGTCATCTCCGGTGAACTTTTGTATTGGGAAAGTCATCTCCGGTGAACTTTTGTATGGGAAAAGTCATCTCCGGTGAACTTTTGTATTGGGAAAGTCATCTCCGGTGAACTTTTGTATGGGAAAAGTCGTGCCCGGTGAACTTTTGTATTGGGAAAGTCATGCCCGGTGAACTTTTGTATGGAAAAGTCATCTCCCGGTGAACTTTGTATGGGAAAAGTCATCTCCGGTGAACTTTTGTATTGGGAAAGTCATCTCCGGTGAACTTTTGTATTGGGAAAGTCATGCCCGGTGAAGTTTTGTTTTGGGAAAGTCATGCCCGGTGAACTTTTGTATTGGGAAAGTCATCTCCGGTGAACTTTTGTATGGGAAAGTCATGCCCGGTGAACTTTTGTATTGGGAGAGTCATGCCCGGTGAACTTTTGTATGGGAAAAGTCATCTCCGGTGAACTTTTGTATGGGAAAAGTCATCTCCGGTGAACTTTTGTATTGGGAAAGTCATCTCCGGTGAACTTTTGTATTGGGAAAGTCATCTCCGGTGAACTTTTGTATGGGAAAAGTCATCTCCGGTGAACTTTTGTATTGGGAAAGTCATCTCCGGTGAACTTTTGTATGGGAAAAGTCATCTCCGGTGAACTTTTGTATTGGGAAAGTCATCTCCGGTGAACTTTTGTATTGGGAAAGTCATCTCCGGTGAACTTTTGTATGGGGAAAAGTCATCTCCGGTGAACTTTTGTATGGGAAAAGTCATCTCCGGTGAACTTTTGTATTGGGAAAGTCATGCCCGGTGAACTTTTGTATTGGGAAAGTCATGCTCGGTGAACTTTTGTATTGGGAAAGTCATGCCCGGTGAACTTTTGTATGGGAAAAGTCATCTCCGGTGAACTTTTGTATGGGAAAAGTCATCTCGGTGAACTTTTGTATGGGAAAAGTCATCTCCGGTGAACTTTTGTATTGGGAACAGGGACGTACGCAGGGGGGGGGGGCACGGGGGGCCCGGGCCCCCCCCCGAAATGGTTTGGTCGAACAAAATTTTTTAAGCTACTGTAACTAGTTATTATATTTTTTTCTCATAAAAATGTTTGTATATTTGAAGATTTCAACTTAAAACTTTTATTTTCTTAAGTTTCTGAACAGAAAATGCACATCATTAACAAGTTTTGTAAGAAAATATTTTAAAAAGTTTTGTTTGTAAACTGTTTTTGAGAGAAACTTCCAATAAAATCTGAATTACTTCTTCATGTCATATCATACCACTATCAAATGCTAATTCCTTAATGAATATACCCCATGTCTATTATTTATTCGAACTGTATAGAGCTCTCGAGGCTTAAAACTTATTCGGTTATAGCAAAAATAACGAGTTCAGTATTATGGGAATGGAAATATATAAAAAAATCTATTGAATCAAATGTATGAAGGGTCGGTCCTTCGTGGACTACATATTGAAAGCCAATTAGAAATTTGTTTTACTGTCATCGCCAAAATTTTGTTATTCTGTTTTAGACAAATTTGCTGCTAAACATTATGAGAAAATAATGAAGACAAATGAATTTTGTGCGTCACTTGATTTTTACTTATCATTACCGAAGTATAATTGTAACCTCAGACTTTAGATTACGAGATTATATACACTAGGATTGTATCGTATAGATTTCATCAAAAGAATGATATAAGACTTCACATATGTTTGGACGATATTCGTTTCAGCCAAGATGGAAGTACCACCGTCCGTCCATCTGTATCTCTGTTTGTCTGGCAGGTTGGAAATCATGATAACTCTCGGTCCAAGTAATGGATTTCGTAATGTTTTGTCCAAATTAAATTTAAGTCATATCGGTACCTCCGCCATAAAATTTCAAAAATGTTCACTAAAATGGTCGAAGGGACTAACCGATTCGGTCTAAAATCGAACCTAATATGGTTCGCAAGATTACTTCCAAAAGTACATCAAGGTCCAAGAGAATATGTTTGGACAACATCTTCAGGTCTCTTATACAAGTCTAACATAACTGCAGTTTAAAGACTGTTCGATGATTTTTTGGACATTTTGTAGTCTTGTTTACAGCGATATCCTACTTTTCGTGGACAAGTTTATGCTTCCTGACAAAGCTCTAAATACTACGGTGGCCAACTAAAAAGCTTATGGGCGCGGTAACTATCGAGAGGAGTGTCTCTCAAATAATTATTAGTGAATAATTATGTGGGGTTCAATAAGGATCGAAAAAAAATAAATTTTATAATATATCTAAAAATGCCATAATTCGCACCATATCTCAAAAACTGTTAAATTTTTCTTAATGTTTTCATTTGGAAACATATCAACGACAACGACAGCCGATATTCTTAAAAATTAGGCTAAGATATCGAAATAGTGAAAATCTTCCTATAGCAAAGACAACGGCAATTCTTTGTGGTTGTAAAATTCTGCGATAAACCATAACGTGGACCTGTATGATTAAAAACTTCAATATACTTCAATAAATTTTACATGGCAACATTGCCGAACGTGGCCCGATATTGTCTATTTTCAATTCTAAATATCCTACTCTGTAAATATTTAAAATTGTATCCTTAGTCCCAATTTACATTAAACGATTTTTCTTGCGGCAATTTTTCCCGTTCTCTTTTAAACTTGCCTCTTGCGTTTATACAGACAATTCTGTTTTCAAAACAATGAATATAATGTCAAAAACGAAAAATATAAAAGGAATTGCCTGAAAATTGCCGGTACGTGTCTCTCCTACAAACTGAGACTTGCCGCAAGTAAACTCGCCTAATGTAAATTGGGACTAAATATTATGAATTCTTTCTATTGAATTTATATACTTTGTACCATTATTTCATATAAAATATAGAATAGAATATAGAATAGAATATGTGCCAAAATTTCCAGTCCATCGGACAAAAATTTACCGAGATATGAGCTTTCAAAGGGAAACATTTATTGTGTTTTGTATGTAGCATAGAAACTAAAAACGTCTTTTCCTCGAAGTGACACTTTGTATGTTTTTGTGGGACTAATGTACACATAAATCATGTGCTTAACCGAGAGAGTCTTTAAAAAAAACTGCTGACGGAGTCAAAAAAATATCAATTTTGTACAGTGCACAGTGTCCGATTTTCCGAAAAAACTGGCCAAAACTCTAAAAATGAATAGATTTTGACTTAACCTTTGGTTCTTATGTTGTTCCTGCCGCTGATTACATTTTTGATATTATTTAACCCTCAGGCGGTCATTAAAGGGGTCTTTTTGGTCCCTCATCCTATAAAATGTGATCTTATCGGATCAAAATATTCTACAAATTTGTTCGCCATCAATTTTTACTATGGGTCCTAGAATACACCAAAACTCTATACCTTACCTAAACACCAGAAATATGCAAAATTATAAACACATTTTAGGGTTAAGGGCGTAATTCATGTGAGTTTTGGCAAAATTGTCATACAAAGCATCATTTTAGAAGAATGCCGTCAAAGACAAAAAAGTTCTCTGCTAAATTTCACTATAAGTTTCCAAAGAAAAGAAATCTCTATTTGCATTACATACCAAGAAAATATCGGTATCAATTTTGCCAAAAAAAAAAACCAAGAAACTAAAATAGGGTTGCAAGCTTCCACCATTTCTACAGTTTTGGAAATATTTGAGTTAAGATCTCTTGGATTCCTTGCACTTTAGGTGGATAATGTCTTTGGTAACCATATTGGCAAGAAAGCGAGGAATATTTTTCTTAAAAAAATTAACCCTAGTGCGAGTCATAAAAGGGGTCTTTTTGGTCCCTTTTTCCACAAATCTTTAAAATCTCGTATAAAATGTGATCGGATCAGACCAAAATATTCTAGAAATTTGTTCGCCATAAAATTTTACTATAGGTCTTGGAATATACCAAAACTCCAAATTATACCCAAACACTAGAAAGTGACCCTATACTACATATATTCTGACATTCTGAATGAAAGAAAATCTGTACATACCTGCAAGACAAAATATCACATAAAAACAAAAAGTGCAAATATGTGCAGGATGTTTCGATGGAAATTGGTAAAAAACCCTTCCTTTTTTATGAAATGATAAATTACACGGCCCAACTCGATCTTACTCACAACTATTTTCATAATTTATTGTGAAAATTGATCTTGAAAAAAATTTACAAGTACGGACATCAATTAATAAAGAACGCACAATTCATTGGCGACACTGAACATCTTAAATACGTTTTACATACCTTTCGTTACAATTACAAAAAGAAAATATTTAATAAACGTTGTTTATTTTGCATATTATCATAGATTTATAAACAACTTAAATATTGAAAAGAAAAAAATCCAAATAGGGTCACTTCGACCTGCTTTTATATATTAAACAAGAAATGTATATATTTTTTCATAACTAAACGCACTGGGATCCTATAAACAATATCTGAAACTTTTTAGTGTAAATCGATATTTTTTTTTCGATTTTTGGCCAGGTTTTTTGGAAAATCGGACACTGTGCAGTGTTTTTTTTTTTTTTTTTGTTAAAATCGAAATATTGATTTTAACTGTTCAAAACTTTTAAAAATTGATTTTTTTAATTCCTTTTCTATAATGGACAAGATTATTAGGTTCGTAATGATCCCACAAAAATATATGCTGATCGGTTTATTCTTTTTCAAACTACAGTGGGTACCGCAAACTGCTTTAGTAAAAACAATGCTTTATAAGCGGGCATTTGAATGTAAGATTTTTCAAAAAAAAGAACAAAAAAAAAATAGAAGGTAACTTAAGGTTTAATAGATTTTTTTGAAAAATGCATGAAAATGGCTTTTCTCATGCTTATAAGTGGCCATAACCCCTTAAAATAGCTTTACGTACCGCTACACAACATTTGAATTTTTCATGATTTTTGGTCAAGTTGTGCCCCCCCCGAAATGAGATCCTGCGTACGTCCCTGATTGGGAAAGTCATCTCCGGTGAACTTTTGTATTGGGAAAGTCATGCCCGGTGAACTTTTGTTTTGGGAAAGTCATGCCCGGTGAACTTTTGTATTGGGAAAGTCATCACCGGTGAACTTTTGTATGGGAAAAGTCATCTCCGGTGAACTTTTGTATTGGGAAAGTCATCTCCGGTGAACTTTTGTATGGGAAAAGTCATCTCCGGTGAACTTTTGTATTGGGAAAGTCATCTCCGGTGAACTTTTGTATGGGAAAAGTCATCTCCGGTGAACTTTTGTATTGGGAAAGTCATCTCCGGTGAACTTTTGTATGGGAAAAGTCATCTCCGGTGAACTTTTGTATTGGGAAAGTCATGCCCGGTGAACTTTTGTATGGGAAAAGTCATCTCCGGTGAACTTTTGTATTGGGAAAGTCATCTCCGGTGAACTTTTGTATGGGAAAAGTCATCTCCGGTGAACTTTTGTATTGGGAAAGTCATCTCCGGTGAACTTTTATATTGGGAAAGTCATCTCCGGTGAACTTTAGTATTGGGAAAGTCGTGCCCGGTGAACTTTTGTATTGGGAAAGTCATGCACGGTGAACTTTTATATTGGGAAAGTCATGCCCGGTGAACTTTTATATTGGGAAAAGTCATCTCCGGTGAACTTTTGTATTGGGAAAGTCATCTCCGGTGAACTTTTGTATTGGGAAAGTCATCTCCGGTGAACTTTTGTATTGGGAAAGTCATCTCCGGTGAACTTTTGTATGGGAAAAGTCATCTCCGGTGAACTTTTGTATTGGGAAAGTCATCTCCGGTGAACTTTTGTATGGGAAAAGTCATCTCCGGTGAACTTTTGTATTGGGAAAGTCATGCCCGGTGAACTTTTGTATGGGAAAAGTCATCTCCGGTGAACTTTTGTATTGGGAAAGTCATCTCCGGTGAACTTTTGTATTGGGAAAGTCATGCCCGGTGAAGTTTTGTATTGGGAAAGTCATCTCCGGTGAACTTTTGTATGGGAAAAGTCATCTCCGGTGAACTTTTGTATTGGGAAAGTCATCTCCGGTGAACTTTTGTATGGGGAAAAGTCATCTCCGGTGAACTTTTGTATTGGGAAAGTCATCTCCGGTGAACTTTTGTATGGGAAAAGTCATCTCCGGTGAACTTTTGTATTGGGAAAGTCATCTCCGGTGAACTTTTGTATGGGAAAAGTCATCTCCGGTGAACTTTTGTATTGGGAAAGTCATCTCCGGTGAACTTTTGTATGGGAAAAGTCATCTCCGGTGAACTTTTGTATTGGGAAAGTCATCTCCGGTGAACTTTTGTATTGGGAAAGTCATCTCCGGTGAACTTTTGTATTGGGAAAGTCATCTCCGGTGAACTTTTGTATTGGGAAAGTCATCTCCGGTGAACTTTTGTATGGGAAAAGTCATCTCCGGTGAACTTTTGTATGGGAAAAGTCATCTCCGGTGAACTTTTGTATTGGGAAAATCATCTCCGGTGAACTTTTGTATGGGAAAAGTCATCTCCGGTGAACTTTTGTATTGGGAAAGTCATCTCCGGTGAACTTTTGTATTGGGAAAGTCATCTCCGGTGAACTTTTGTATTGGGAAAGTCATCTCCGGTGAACTTTTGTATGGGAAAAGTCATCTCCGGTGAACTTTTATATTGGGAAAGTCATTTCCGGTGAACTTTTGTATTGGGAAAGTCGTGCCCGGTGAACTTTTGTATGGGAAAAGTCATCTCCGGTGAACTTTTGTATGGGAAAAGTCATCTCCGGTGAACTTTTGTATTGGGAAAGTCATCTCCGGTGAACTTTTGTATTGGGAAAGTCATCTCCGGAGAACTTTTGTATGGGAAAAGTCATCTCCGGTGAACTTTTATATTGGGAAAGTCATCTCCGGTGAACTTTTGTATTGGGAAAGTCGTGCCCGGTGAACTTTTGTATTGGGAAAGTCATCTCCGGTGAACTTTTTTATTGGGAAAGTCATCTCCGGCGCACTTTTGTATTGGGAAAGTCATCTCCGGTGAACTTTTGTATGGGAAAAGTCATCTCCGGTGAACTTTTGTATTGGGAAAGTCATCTCCGGTGAACTTTTGTATTGGGAAAGTCATCTCCGGTGAACTTTTGTATGGGAAAAGTCATCTCCGGTGAACTTTTGTATTGGGAAAGTCATCTCCGGTGAACTTTTGTATGGGAAAAGTCATCTCCGGTGAACTTTTGTATTGGGAAAGTCATCTCCGGTGAAATTTTGTATTGGGAAAAGTCATCTCCGGTGAACTTTTGTATTGGGAAAGTCATCTCCGGTGAACTTTTGTATTGGGAAAGTCATCTCCGGTGAACTTTTGTATTGGGAAAGTCATCTCCGGTGAACTTTTGTATGGGAAAAGTCATCTCCGGTGAACTTTTGTATTGGGAAAGTCATCTCCGGTGAACTTTTGTATTGGGAAAGTCATCTCCGGTGAACTTTTGTATGGGAAAAGTCATCTCCGGTGAACTTTTGTATTGGGAAAGTCATCTCCGGTGAACTTTTGTATTGGGAAAGTCATCTCCGGTGAACTTTAGTATGGGAAAAGTCATCTCCGGTGAACTTTTGTATTGGGAAAGTCATGCCCGGTGAACTTTTGTATTGGGAAAGTCATGCCCGGTGAACTTTTGTATTGGGAAAGTCATGCCCGGTGAACTTTTGTATTGGGATAGTCATGCCCGGTGAACTTTTGTATGGGAAAAGTCATCTCCGGTGAACTTTTGTATTGGGAAAGTCATCTCCGGTGAACTTTTGTATGGGAAAATTCATCTCCGGTGAACTTTTGTATTGGGAAAGTCATCTCCGGTGAACTTTTGTATTGGGAAAAGTCATCTCCGGTGAACTTTTGTATTGGGAAAGTCATCTCCGGTGAACTTTTGTATTGGGAAAGTCATCTCCGGTGAACTTTTGTATGGGAAAAGTCATCTCCTGTGAACTTTTGTATTGGGAAAGTCATCTCCGGTGAACTTTTGTATTGGGAAAGTCATCTCCGGTGAACTTTTGTATTGGGAAAGTAATCTCCGGTGAACTTTTGTATTGGGAAAATCATCTCCGGTGAACTTTTGTATGGGAAAAGTCATCTCCGGTGAACTTTTGTATTGGGAAAGTCATGCCCGGTGAACTTTTGTATTGGGAAAGTCATGCCCGGTGAACTTTTGTATTGGGAAAGTCATGCCCGGTGAACTTTTGTATGGGAAAAGTCATCTCCGGTGAACTTTTGTATTGGGAAAGTCATCTCCGGTGAACTTTTGTATGGGAAAAGTCATCTCCGGTGAACTTTTGTATTGGGAAAATCATCTCCGGTGAACTTTTGTATGGGAAAAGTCATCTCCGGTGAACTTTTGTATTGGGAAAGTCATCTCCGGTGAACTTTTGTATTGGGAAAGTCATCTCCGGTGAACTTTTGTATTGGGAAAGTCATCTCCGGTGAACTTTTGTATGGGAAAAGTCATCTCCGGTGAACTTTTATATTGGGAAAGTCATTTCCGGTGAACTTTTGTATTGGGAAAGTCGTGCCCGGTGAACTTTTGTATGGGAAAAGTCATCTCCGGTGAACTTTTGTATGGGAAAAGTCATCTCCGGTGAACTTTTGTATTGGGAAAGTCATCTCCGTTGAACTTTTGTATGGGAAAAGTCATCTCCGGTGAACTTTTGTATTGGGAAAGTCATCTCCGGTGAACTTTTGTATGGGAAAAGTCATTTCCGGTGAACTTTTGTATTGGGAAAGTCATCTCCGTGAACTTTTGTATGGGAAAAGTCATCTCCGGTGGACTTTTGTATTGGGAAAGTCATCTCCGGTGAACTTTTGTATTGGGAAAGTCATCTCCGGTGAACTTTTGTATGGGAAAAGTCATCTCCGGTGAACTTTTGTATGGGAAAAGTCATCTCCGGTGAACTTTTGTATTGGGAAAGTCATGCCCGGTGAACTTTTGTATTGGGAAAGTCATGCCCGGTGAACTTTTGTATTGGGAAAGTCATGCCCGGTGAACTTTTGTATGGGAAAAGTCATCTCCGGTGAACTTTTGTATGGGAAAAGTCATCTCCGGTGAACTTTTGTATTGGGAAAGTCATCTCCGGTGAACTTTTGTATGGGAAAAGTCATCTCCGGTGAACTTTTGTATTGGGAAAGTCATCTCCGGTGAACTTTTGTATTGGGAAAGTCATCTCCGGTGAACTTTTGTATGGGAAAAGTCATCTCCGGTGAACTTTTGTATCGGGAAAGTCATCTCTGGTGAACTTTTGTATGGGAAAAGTCATCTCCGGTGAACTTTTGTATTGGGAAAGTCATGCCCGGTGAACTTTTGTATTGGGAAAGTCATGCCCGGTGAACTTTTGTATTGGGAAAGTCATGCCCGGTGAACTTTTGTATTGGGAAAGTCGTGCCCGGTGAACTTTTGTATTGGGAAAGTCATCTCCGGTGAACTTTTGTATGAGAAAAGTCATCTCCGGTGAACTTTTGTATTGGGAAAGTCATCTCCGGTGAACTTTTGTATGGGAAAAGTCATCTCCGGTGAACTTTTGTATGGGAAAAGTCATCTCCGGTGAACTTTTGTATGGGAAAAGTCATCTCCGGTGAACTTTTGTATTGGGAAAGTCATCTCCGGTGAACTTTTGTATTGGGAAAGTCATCTCCGGTGAACTTTTGTATGGGAAAAGTCATCTCCGGTGAACTTTTGTATTGGGAAAGTCATCTCCGGTGAACTTTTGTATGGGAAAAGTCATCTCCGGTGAACTTTTGTATTGGGAAAGTCATCTCCGGTGAACTTTTGTATTGGGAAAGTCATCTCCGGTGAACTTTTGTATGGGAAAAGTCATCTCCGGTGAACTTTTGTATTGGGAAAGTCATCTCCGGTGAACTTTTGTATGGGAAAAGTCATCTCCGGTGAACTTTTGTATGGGAAAAGTCATCTCCGGTGAACTTTTGTATTGGGAAAGTCATGCCCGGTGAACTTTTGTATGGGAAAAGTCATCTCCGGTGAACTTTTGTATTGGGAAAGTCATCTCCGGTGAACTTTTGTATTGGGAAAGTCATGCCCGGTGAACTTTTGTATGGGAAAAGTCATCTCCGGTGAACTTTTGTATTGGGAAAGTCATGCCCGGTGAACTTTTGTATTGGGAAAGTCATCTCCGGTGAACTTTTGTATGGGAAAAGTCATCTCCGGTGAACTTTTGTATTGGGAAAGTCATCTCCGGTGAACTTTTGTATGGGAAAAGTCATCTCCGGTGAACTTTTGTATTGGGAAAGTCATCTCCGGTGAACTTTTGTATTGGAAAAGTCATCTCCGGTGAACTTTTGTATGGGCAAAGTCATCTCCGGTGAACTTTTGTATTGGGAAAGTCATCTCCGGTGAACTTTTGAATGGGAAAAGTCATCTCCGGTGAACTTTTGTATTGGGAAAGTCATCTCCGGTGAACTTTTGTATGGGAAAAGTCATCTCCGGTGAACTTTTGTATTGGGAAAGTCATTTCCGGTGAACTTTTGTATTGGGAAAGTCATCTCCGGTGAACTTTTGTATTGGGAAAGTCATCTCCGGTGAACTTTTGTATGGGAAAAGTTATCTCCGGTGAACTTTTGTATTGGGAAAGTCATCTCCGGTGAACTTTTGTATTGGGAAAGTCATCTCCGGTGAACTTTTGTATGGGAAAGTCATCTCCGGTGAACTTTTGTATGGGAAAAGACATCTCCGGTGAACTTTTGTATTGGGAAAGTCATGCCCGGTGAACTTTTGTATTGGGAAAGTCATGCCCGGGGAACTTTTGTATTGGGAAAGTCATGCCCGGTGAACTTTTGTATGGGAAAAGTCATCTCCGGTGAACTTTTGTATTGGGAAAGTCATCTCCGGTGAACTTTTGTATGGGAAAAGTCATCTCCGGTGAACTTTTGTATTGGGAAAGTCATCTCCGGTGAACTTTTGTATGGGAAAAGTCATCTCCGGTGAACTTTTGTATTGGGAAAGTTATCTCCGGTGAACTTTTGTATTGGGAAAGTCATCTCCGGTGAACTTTTGTATTGGGAAAGTCATCTCCGGTGAACTTTTGTATGGGAAAAGTCATCTCCGGTGAACTTTTGTATTGGGAAAGTCATGCCCGGGGAACTTTTGTATTGGGAAAGTCATGCCCGGTGAACTTTTGTATTGGGAAAGTCATGCCCGGTGAACTTTTGTATTGGGAAAGTCGTGCCCGGTGAACTTTTGTATTGGGAAAGTCATCTCCGGTGAACTTTTGTATGGGAAAAGTCATCTCCGGTGAACTTTTGTATTGGGAAAGTCATCTCCGGTGAACTTTTGTATTGGGAAAGTCATGCCCGGTGAACTTTTGTATGGGAAAAGTCATCTCCGGTGAACTTTTGTATTGGGAAAGTCATCTCCGGTGAACTTTTGTATGGGAAAAGTCATCTCCGGTGAACTTTTGTATTGGGAAAGTCAACTCCGGTGAACTTTTGTATTGGGAAAAGTCATCTCCGGTGAACTTTTGTATTGGGAAAGTCATCTCCGGTGAACTTTTGTATTGGGAAAGTCATCTCCGGTGAACTTTTGTATGGGAAAAATCATCTCCGGTGAACTTTTGTATTGGGAAAGTCATCTCCGGTGAACTTTTGTATGGGAAAAATCATCTCCGGTGAACTTTTGTATAGGGAAAGTCATCTCCGGTGAACTTTTGTATTGGGAAAGTCATCTCCGGTGAACTTTTGTATTGGGAAAGTCATGCCCGGTGAACTTTTATATTGGGAAAGTCATGCCCGGTGAACTTTTGTATTGGGAAAGTCATCTCCGGTGAACTTTTGTTTTGGGAAAGTCATGCCCGGTGAACTTTTGTATTGGGAAAGTCATCTCCGGTGAACTTTTGTATTGGGAAAGTCATGCCCGGTGAACTTTTGTATTGGGAAAGTCATCTCCGGTGAACTTTTGTATTGGAAAGTCACATCCGGTGAACTTTTGTATGGGAAAAGTCATCTCCGGTGAACTTTTGTATTGGGAAAGTCATCTCCGGTGAACTTTTGTATTGGGAAAGTCATCTCCGGTGAACTTTTGTATTGGGAAAGTCATCTCCGGTGAACTTTTGTATGGGAAAAGTCATCTCCGGTGAACTTTTGTATTGGGAAAGTCATCTCCGGTGAACTTTTATATTGGGAAAGTCATGCCCGGTGAACTTTTGTTTTGGGAAAGTCATGCCCGGTGAACTTTTGTATTGGGAAAGTCATCTCCGGTGAACTTTTGTATTGGGAAAGTCATCTCCGGTGAACTTTTGTATGGGAAAAGTCATCTCCGGTGAACTTTTGTATTGGGAAAGTCATCTCCGGTGAACTTTTGTATGGGAAAAGTCATCTCCGGTGAACTTTTGTATTGGGAAAGTCATCTCCGGTGAACTTTTGTATTGGGAAAGTCATCTCCGGTGAACTTTTGTATGGGAAAAGTCATCTCCGGTGAACTTTTGTATTGGGAAAGTCATCTCCGGTGAACTTTTGTATTGGGAAAGTCATGCCCGGTGAACTTTTGTATTGGGAAAGTCATCTCCGGTGAACTTTTGTATGGGAAAAGTCATCTCCGGTGAACTTTTGTATGGGAAAAGTCATCTCCGGTGAACTTTTGTATTGGGAAAGTCCATCTCCGGTGAACTTTTGTATTGGGAAAGTCATCTCCGGTGAACTTTTGTATGGGAAAAGTCATCTCCGGTGAACTTTTGTATTGGAAAGTCATCTCCGGTGAACTTTTGTATGGGAAAAGTCATCTCCGGTGAACTTTTGTATTGGGAAAGTCATCTCCGGTGAACTTTTGTATTGGGAAAGTCATCTCCGGTGAACTTTTGTATTGGGAAAGTCATCTCCGGTGAACTTTTGTATGGGAAAGGTCATCTCCGGTGAACTTTTGTATTGGGAAAAGTCATCTCCGGTGAACTTTTGTATTGGGAAAGTCATCTCCGGTGAACTTTGTATTGGGAAAGTCATCTCCGGTGAACTTTTGTATGGGAAAAGTCATCTCCGGTGAACTTTTGTATTGGGAAAGTCATCTCCGGTGAACTTTTGTATGGGAAAAGTCATCTCCGGTGAACTTTTGTATTGGGAAAGTCATCTCCGGTGAACTTTTGTATTGGGAAAGTCATCTCCGGTGAACTTTTGTATGAGAAAATTCATCTCCGGTGAACTTTTGTATTGGGAAAGTCATCTCCGGTGAACTTTTGTATGGGAAAAGTCATCTCCGGTGAACTTTTGTATTGGGAAAGTCATCTCCGGTGAACTTTTGTATTGGGAAAAGTCATCTCCGGTGAACTTTTGTATTGGGAAAGTCATCTCCGGTGAACTTTTGTATTGGGAAAGTCATCTCCGGTGAACTTTTGTATGGGAAAAGTCATCTCCGGTGAACTTTTGTATTGGGAAAGTCATCTCCGGTGAACTTTTGTATTGGGAAAGTCATCTCCGGTGAACTTTTGTATTGGGAAAGTCATCTCCGGTGAACTTTTGTATTGGGAAAGTCATCTCCGGTGAACTTTTGTATTGGGAAAGTCATGCCCGGTGAACTTTTATATTGGGAAAGTCATGCCCGGTGAACTTTTGTATTGGGAAAGTCATCTCCGGTGAACTTTTGTTTTGGGAAAGTCATGCCCGGTGAACTTTTGTATTGGGAAAGTCATCTCCGGTGAACTTTTGTATTGGGAAAGTCATCTCCGGTGAACTTTTGTATTGGGAAAGTCACATCCGGTGAACTTTTGTATGGGAAAAGTCATCTCCGGTGAACTTTTGTATTGGGAAAGTCACATCCGGTGAACTTTTGTATGGGAAAAGTCATCTCCGGTGAACTTTTGTATTGGGAAAGTCATCTCCGGTGAACTTTTGTATTGGGAAAGTCATCTCCGGTGAACTTTTGTATGGGAAAAGTCATCTCCGGTGAACTTTTGTATTGGGAAAGTCATCTCCGGTGAACTTTTGTATGGGAAAAGTCATCTCCGGTGAACTTTTGTATTGGGAAAGTCATCTCCGGTGAACTTTTGTATTGGGAAAGTCATCTCCGGTGAACTTTTGTATTGGGAAAGTCATCTCCGGTGAACTTTTGTATGGGAAAAGTCATCTCCGGTGAACTTTTGTATTGGGAAAGTCATCTCCGGTGAACTTTTGTATTGGGAAAAGTCATCTCCGGTGAACTTTTGTATTGGGAAAGTCATCTCCGGTGAACTTTTGTATGGGAAAAGTCATCTCCGGTGAACTTTTGTATGGGAAAAGTCATCTCCGGTGAACTTTTGTATTGGGAAAGTCATCTCCGGTGAACTTTTGTATTGGGAAAGTCATCTCCGGTGAACTTTTGTATGGGAAAAGTCATCTCCGGTGAACTTTTGTATTGGGAAAGTCATCTCCGGTGAACTTTTGTATGGGAAAAGTCATCTCCGGTGAACTTTTGTATTGGGAAAGTCATCTCCGGTGAACTTTTGTATTGGGAAAGTCATCTCCGGTGAACTTTTGTATGGGAAAAGTCATCTCCGGTGAACTTTTGTATTGGGAAAGTCATCTCCGGTGAACTTTTGTATGGGAAAAGTCATCTCCGGTGAACTTTTGTATTGGGAAAGTCATCTCCGGTGAACTTTTGTATTGGGAAAGTCATCTCCGGTGAACTTTTGTATTGGGAAAGTCATCTCCGGTGAACTTTTGTATTGGGAAAGTCATGCCCGGTGAACTTTTATATTGGGAAAGTCATGCCCGGTGAACTTTTGTATTGGGAAAGTCATCTCCGGTGAACTTTTGTTTTGGGAAAGTCATGCCCGGTGAACTTTTGTATTGGGAAAGTCATCTCCGGTGAACTTTTGTATTGGGAAAGTCATGCCCGGTGAACTTTTGTATTGGGAAAGTCATCTCCGGTGAACTTTTGTATTGGGAAAGTCACATCCGGTGAACTTTTGTATGGGAAAAAGTCATCTCCGGTGAACTTTTGTATTGGGAAAGTCATCTCCGGTGAACTTTTGTATTGGGAAAGTCATCTCCGGTGAACTTTTGTATGGGAAAAGTCATCTCCGGTGAACTTTTGTATTGGGAAAGTCATCTCCGGTGAACTTTTGTATGGGAAAAGTCATCTCCGGTGAACTTTTGTATTGGGAAAGTCATCTCCGGTGAACTTTTGTATTGGGAAAAGTCATCTCCGGTGAAATTTTGTATTGGGAAAGTCATCTCCGGTGAACTTTTGTATTGGGAAAGTCATCTCCGGTGAACTTTTGTATGGGAAAAGTCATCTCCGGTGAACTTTTGTATTGGGAAAGTCATCTCCGGTGAACTTTTGTATTGGGAAAGTCATCTCCGGTGAACTTTTGTATTGGGAAAGTCATCTCCGGTGAACTTTTGTATGGGAAAAGTCATCTCCGGTGAACTTTTGTATTGGGAAAGTCATCTCCGGTGAACTTTTGTATGGGAAAAGTCATCTCCGGTGAACTTTTGTATTGGGAAAGTCATCTCCGGTGAACTTTTGTATTGGGAAAGTCATCTCCGGTGAACTTTTGTATGGGAAAAGTCATCTCCGGTGAACTTTTGTATTGGGAAAGTCATCTCCGGTGAACTTTTGTATGGGAAAAGTCATCTCCGGTGAACTTTTGTATTGGGAAAGTCATCTCCGGTGAACTTTTGTATTGGGAAAGTCATCTCCGGTGAACTTTTGTATTGGGAAAGTCATCTCCGGTGAACTTTTGTATTGGGAAAGTCATCTCCGGTGAACTTTTGTATTGGGAAAGTCATGCCCGGTGAACTTTTATATTGGGAAAGTCATGCCCGGTGAACTTTTGTATTGGGAAAGTCATCTCCGGTGAACTTTTGTTTTGGGAAAGTCATGCCCGGTGAACTTTTGTATTGGGAAAGTCATCTCCGGTGAACTTTTGTATTGGGAAAGTCATGCCCGGTGAACTTTTGTATTGGGAAAGTCATCTCCGGTGAACTTTTGTATTGGGAAAGTCACATCCGGTGAACTTTTGTATGGGAAAAGTCATCTCCGGTGAACTTTTGTATTGGGAAAGTCACATCCGGTGAACTTTTGTATGGGAAAAGTCATCTCCGGTGAACTTTTGTATTGGGAAAGTCATCTCCGGTGAACTTTTGTATTGGGAAAGTCATCTCCGGTGAACTTTTGTATGGGAAAAGTCATCTCCGGTGAACTTTTGTATTGGGAAAGTCATCTCCGGTGAACTTTTGTATGGGAAAAGTCATCTCCGGTGAACTTTTGTATTGGGAAAGTCATCTCCGGTGAACTTTTGTATTGGGAAAAGTCATCTCCGGTGAACTTTTGTATTGGGAAAGTCATCTCCGGTGAACTTTTGTATTGGGAAAGTCATCTCCGGTGAACTTTTGTATGGGAAAAGTCATCTCCGGTGAACTTTAGTATTGGGAAAGTCATCTCCGGTGAACTTTTGTATTGGGAAAGTCATCTCCGGTGAACTTTTGTATGGGAAAAGTCATCTCCGGTGAACTTTTGTATTGGGAAAGTCATCTCCGGTGAACTTTTGTATGGGAAAAGTCATCTCCGGTGAACTTTTGTATTGGGAAAGTCATCTCCGGTGAACTTTTGTATTGGGAAAGTCATCTCCGGTGAACTTTTGTATTGGGAAAGTCATCTCCGGTGAACTTTTGTATGGGAAAAGTCATCTCCGGTGAACTTTTGTATTGGGAAAGTCATCTCCGGTGAACTTTTGTATTGGGAAAGTCATGCCCGGTGAACTTTTGTTTTGGGAAAGTCATGCCCGGTGAACTTTTGTATTGGGAAAGTCATCTCCGGTGAACTTTTGTATGGGAAAAGTCATCTCCGATGAACTTTTGTATTGGGAAAGTCATCTCCGGTGAACTTTTGTATGGGAAAAGTCATCTCCGGTGAACTTTTGTATTGGGAAAGTCATCTCCGGTGAACTTTTGTATGGGAAAAGTCATCTCCGGTAAACTTTTGTATTGGGAAAGTCATCTCCGGTGAAATTTGTATTGGGAAAGTCATCTCCGGTGAACTTTTGTATGGGAAAAGTCATCTCCGGTGAACTTTTGTATTGGGAAAGTCATCTCCGGTGAACTTTTGTATTGGGAAAGTCATGCCCGGTGAACTTTTGTATTGGGAAAGTCATCTCCGGTGAACTTTTGTATGGGAAAAGTCATCTCCGATGAACTTTTGTATGGGAAAAGTCATCTCCGGTGAACTTTTGTATTGGGAAAGTCATCTCCGGTGAACTTTTGTATTGGGAAAGTCATCTCCGGTGAACTTTTGTATGGGAAAAGTCATCTCCGGTGAACTTTTGTATTGGGAAAGTCATCTCCGGTGAACTTTTGTATTGGGAAAGTCATCTCCGGTGAACTTTTGTATTGGGAAAGTCATCTCCGGTGAACTTTTGTATGGGAAAAGTCATCTCCGGTGAACTTTTGTATTGGGAAAGTCATCTCCGGTGAACTTTTGTATTGGGAAAAGTCATCTCCGGTGAACTTTTGTATTGGGAAAGTCATCTCCGGTGAACTTTTGTATGGGAAAAGTCATCTCCGGTGAACTTTTGTATGGGAAAAGTCATCTCCGGTGAACTTTTGTATTGGGAAAGTCATCTCCGGTGAACTTTTGTATTGGGAAAGTCATCTCCGGTGAACTTTTGTATGGGAAAAGTCATCTCCGGTGAACTTTTGTATTGGGAAAGTCATCTCCGGTGAACTTTTGTATGGGAAAAGTCATCTCCGGTGAACTTTTGTATTGGGAAAGTCATCTCCGGTGAACTTTTGTATTGGGAAAGTCATCTCCGGTGAACTTTTGTATGGGAAAAGTCATCTCCGGTGAACTTTTGTATTGGGAAAGTCATCTCCGGTGAACTTTTGTATGGGAAAAGTCATCTCCGGTGAACTTTTGTATGGGAAAAGTCATCTCCGGTGAACTTTTGTATTGGGAAAGTCATCTCCGGTGAACTTTTGTATTGGGAAAGTCATCTCCGGTGAACTTTTGTATGGGAAAAGTCATCTCCGGTGAACTTTTATATTGGGAAAGTCATCTCCGGTGAACTTTTGTATGGGAAAAGTCATCTCCGGTGAACTTTTGTATTGGGAAAGTCATCTCCGGTGAACTTTTGTATTGGGAAAGTCATCTCCGGTGAACTTTTGTATGGGAAAAGTCATCTCCGGTGAACTTTTGTATTGGAAAGTCATCTCCGGTGAACTTTTGTATGGGAAAAGTCATCTCCGGTGAACTTTTGTATTGGGAAAATCATGCCCGGTGAACTTTTGTATGGGAAAAGTCATCTCCGGTGAACTTTTGTATTGGGAAAGTCATCTCCGGTGAACTTTTGTATTGGGAAAGTCATGCCCGGTGAACTTTTGTATGGGAAAAGTCATCTCCGGTGAACTTTTGTATTGGGAAAGTCATGCCCGGTGAACTTTTGTATTGGGAAAGTCATCTCCGGTGAACTTTGTATTGGGAAAGTCATCTCCGGTGAACTTTTGTATTGGGAAAGTCATCTCCGGTGAACTTTTGTATTGGGAAAGTCATTTCCGGTGAACTTTTGTATGGGAAAAGTCATCTCCGGTGAACTTTTGTATTGGGAAAGTCATCTCCGGTGAACTTTTGTATGGGAAAAGTCATCTCCGGTGAACTTTTGAATTGGGAAAGTCATGCCCGGTGAACTTTTGTATGGGAAAAGTCATCTCCGGTGAACTTTTGTATTGGGAAAGTCATCTCCGATGAACTTTTGTATTGGGAAAGTCATGCCCGGTGAACTTTTGTATGGGAAAAGTCATCTCCGGTGAACTTTTGTATTGGGAAAGTCATGCCCGGTGAACTTTTGTATTGGGAAAGTCATCTCCGGTGAACTTTTGTATGGGAAAAGTCATCTCCGGTGAACTTTTGTATTGGGAAAGTCATCTCCGGTGAACTTTTGTATGGGAAAAGTCATCTCCGGTGAACTTTTGTATTGGGAAAGTCATCTCCGGTGAACTTTTGTATTGGGAAAGTCATCTCCGGTGAACTTTTGTATGGGAAAAGTCATCTCCGGTGAACTTTTGTATTGGGAAAGTCATCTCCGGTGAACTTTTGTATGGGAAAAGTCATCTCCGGTGAACTTTTGTATTGGGAAAGTCATCTCCGGTGAACTTTTGTATTGGGAAAGTCATCTCCGGTGAACTTTTGTATGGGAAAAAGTCATCTCCGGTGAACTTTTGTATTGGGAAAGTCATCTCCGGTGAACTTTTGTATTGGGAAAGTCATCTCCGGTGAACTTTTGTATTGGGAAAGTCATCTCCGGTGAACTTTTGTATGGGAAAAGTCATCTCCTGTGAACTTTTGTATTGGGAAAGTCATCTCCGGTGAACTTTTGTATTGGGAAAGTCATCTCCGTGAACTTTTGTATGGGAAAAGTCATCTCCGGTGAACTTTTGTATGGGAAAAGTCATCTCCGGTAAACTTTTGTATTGGGAAAGTCATGCCCGGTGAACTTTTGTATTGGGAAAGTCATGCCCGGTGAACTTTTGTATTGGGAAAGTCATCTCCGGTGAACTTTTGTATGGGAAAAGTCATCTCCGGTGAACTTTTGTATTGGGAAAGTCATCTCCGGTGAACTTTTGTATGGGAAAAGTCATCTCCGGTGAACTTTTGTATTGGGAAAGTCATCTCCGGTGAACTTTTGTATTGGGAAAGTCATCTCCGGTGAACTTTTGTATGGGAAAAGTCATCTCCGGTGAACTTTTGTATTGGGAAAGTCATGCCCGGTGAACTTTTGTATTGGGAAAGTCATGCCCGGTGAACTTTTGTATTGGGAAAGTCATGCCCGGTGAACTTTTGTATTGGGAAAGTCGTGGCCGGTGAACTTTTGTATTGGGAAAGTCATCTCCGGTGAACTTTTGTATGGGAAAAGTCATCTCCGGTGAACTTTTGTATTGGGAAAGTCATCTCCGGTGAACTTTTGTATTAGGAAAGTCATGCCCGGTGAACTTTTGTATGGGAAAAGTCATCTCCGGTGAACTTTTGTATTGGGAAAGTCATCTCCGGTCAACTTTTGTATGGGAAAAGTCATCTCCGGTGAACTTTTGTATTGGGAAAGTCATCTCCGGTGAACTTTTGTATTGGGAAAAGTCATCTCCGGTGAACTTTTGTATTGGAAAAGTCATCTCCGGTGAACTTTTGTATTGGGAAAGTCATCTCCGGTGAACTTTTGTATGGGAAAAGTCATCTCCGGTGAACTTTTGTATTGGGAAAGTCATCTCCGGTGAACTTTTGTATTGGGAAAGTCATCTCCGGTGAACTTTTGTATTGGGAAAGTCATCTCCGGTGAACTTTTGTATTGGGAAAGTCATCTCCGGTGATCTTTTGTATTGGGAAAGTCATGCCTGGTGAACTTTTATATTGGGAAAGTCATGCCCAGTGAACTTTTGTATTGGGAAAGTCATCTCCGGTGAACTTTTGTTTTGCGAAAATCATGCCCGGTGAACTTTTGTATTGGGAAAGTCATCTCCGGTGAACTTTTGTATTGGGAAAGTCATGCCCGGTGAACTTTTGTATTGGGAAAGTCATCTCCGGTGAACTTTTGTATTGGGAAAGTCATCTCCGGTGAACTTTTGTATGGGAAGAGTCATCTCCGGTGAACTTTTGTATTGGGAAAGTCATCTCCGGTGAACTTTTGTATTGGGAAAGTCATCTCCGGTGAACTTTTGTATGGGAAAAGTCATCTCCGGTGAACTTTTGTATTGGGAAAGTCATCTCCGGTGAACTTTTGTATGGGAAAAGTCATCTCCGGTGAACTTTTGTATTGGGAAAGTCATCTCCGGTGAACTTTTGTATTGGGAAAGTCATCTCCGGTGAACTTTTGTATTGGGAAAGTCATCTCCGGTGAACTTTTGTATGGGAAAAGTCATCTCCGGTGAACTTTTGTATTGGGAAAGTCATCTCCGGTGAACTTTTGTATGGGAAAAGTCATCTCCGGTGAACTTTTGTATTGGGAAAGTCATCTCCGGTGAACTTTTGTATTGGGAAAAGTCATCTGCGGTGAACTTTTGTATTGGGAAAGTCATCTCCGGTGAACTTTGGTATTGGGAAAGTCATCTCCGGTGAACTTTTTAATGGAAATGTCATCTCCGGTGAACTTTTGTATTGGGAAAGTCATCTCCGGTGAACTTTTGTATGGGAAAAGTCATCTCCGGTGAACTTTTGTATTGGGAAAGTCATCTCCGGTGAACTTTTGTATTGGGAAAGTCATCTCCGGTGAACTTTTGTATTGGGAAAGTCATCTCCGGTGAACTTTTTGTATGGGAAAAGTCATCTCCGGTGAACTTTTGTATTGGGAAAGTCATCTCCGGTGAACTTTTGTATTGGGAAAGTCATGCCCGGTGAACTTTTGTTTTGGGAAAGTCATGCCCGGTGAACTTTTGTATTGGGAAAGTCATCTCCGGTGAACTTTTGTATGGGAAAAGTCATCTCCGGTGAACTTTTGTATTGGGAAAGTCATCTCCGGTGAACTTTTGTATGGGAAAAGTCATCTCCGGTGAACTTTTGTATTGGGAAAGTCATCTCCGGTGAACTTTTGTATGGGAAAAGTCATCTCCGGTGAACTTTTGTATTGGGAAAGTCATCTCCGGTGAACTTTTGTATTGGGAAAGTCATCTCCGGTGAACTTTTGTATGGGAAAAGTCATCTCCGGTGAACTTTTGTATTGGGAAAGTCATCTCCGGTGAACTTTTGTATTGGGAAAGTCATGCCCGGTGAACTTTTGTATTGGGAAAGTCATCTCCGGTGTACTTTTGTATGGGAAAAGTCATCTCCGGTGAACTTTTGTATGGGAAAAATCATCTCCGGTGAACTTTTGTATTGGGAAAGTCATCTCCGGTGAACTTTTGTATTGGGAAAGTCATCTCCGGTGAACTTTTGTATGGGAAAAGTCATCTCCGGTGAACTTTTGTATTGGGAAAGTCATCTCCGGTGAACTTTTGTATGGGAAAAGTCATCTCCGGTGAACTTTTGTATTGGGAAAGTCATCTCCGGTGAACTTTTGTATTGGGAAAGTCATCTCCGGTGAACTTTTGTATTGGGAAAGTCATCTCCGGTGAACTTTTGTATGGGAAAAGTCATCTCCGGTGAACTTTTGTATTGGGAAAGTCATCTCCGGTGAACTTTTGTATTGGGAAAAGTCATCTCCGGTGAACTTTTGTATTGGGAAAGTCATCTCCGGTGAACTTTTGTATGGGAAAAGTCATCTCCGGTGAACTTTTGTATGGGAAGAGTCATCTCCGGTGAACTTTTGTATTGGGAAAGTCATCTCCGGTGAACTTTTGTATTGGGAAAGTCATCTCCGGTGAACTTTTGTATGGGAAAAGTCATCTCCGGTGAACTTTTGTATTGGGAAAGTCATCTCCGGTGAACTTTTGTATGGGAAAAGTCATCTCCGGTGAACTTTTGTATTGGGAAAGTCATCTCCGGTGAACTTTTGTATTGGGAAAGTCATCTCCGGTGAACTTTTGTATGGGAAAAGTCATCTCCGGTGAACTTTTGTATTGGGAAAGTCATCTCCGGTGAACTTTTGTATGGGAAAAGTCATCTCCGGTGAACTTTTGTATTGGGAAAGTCATGCCCGGTGAACTTTTGTATGGGAAAAGTCATCTCCGGTGAACTTTTGTATTGGGAAAGTCATCTCCGTTGAACTTTTGTATTGGGAAAGTCATGCCCGGTGAACTTTTGTATGGGAAAAGTCATCTCCGGTGAACTTTTTGTATGGGAAAAGTCATCTCCGGTGAACTTTTGTATTGGGAAAGTCATCTCCGGTGATCTTTTGTATTGGGAAAGTCATCTCCGGTGAACTTTTGTATGGGAAAAGTCATCTCCGGTGAACTTTTGTATTGGGAAAGTCATCTCCGGTGAACTTTTGTATGGGAAAAGTCATCTCCGGTGAACTTTTGTATTGGGAAAGTCATGCCCGGTGAACTTTTGTATGGGAAAAGTCATCTCCGGTGAACTTTTGTATTGGGAAAGTCATCTCCGGTGAACTTTTGTATTGGGAAAGTCATGCCCGGTGAACTTTTGTATGGGAAAAGTCATCTCCGGTGAACTTTTGTATTGGGAAAGTCATGCCCGGTGAACTTTTGTATTGGGAAAGTCATCTCCGGTGAACTTTTGTATGGGAAAAGTCATCTCCCGGTGAACTTTTGTATTGGGAAAGTCATCTCCGGTGAACTTTTGTATGGGAAAAGTCATCTCCGGTGAACTTTTGTATTGGGAAAGTCATCTCCGGTGAACTTTTGTATGGGAAAAGTCATCTCCGGTGAACTTTTGTATTGGGAAAGTTATCTCCGGTGAACTTTTGTATGGGAAAAGTCATCTCCGGTGAACTTTTTGTATTGGGAAAGTCATCTCCGGTGAACTTTTGTATGGGAAAAGTCATCTCCGGTGAACTTTTGTATTGGGAAAGTCATCTCCGGTGAACTTTTGTATTGGGAAAGTCATCTCCGGTGAACTTTTGTATTGGGAAAAGTCATCTCCGGTGAACTTTTGTATTGGAAAGTCATCTCCGGTGAACTTTTGTATGGGAAAAGTCATCTCCGGTGAACTTTTGTATGGGAAAAGTCATCTCCGGTGAACTTTTGTATTGGGAAAGTCATGCCCGGTGAACTTTTGTATTGGGAAAGTCATGCCCGGTGAACTTTTGTATTGGGAAAGTCATGCCCGGTGAACTTTTGTATGGGAAAAGTCATCTCCGGTGAACTTTTGTATGGAAAAGTCATCTCCGGTGAACTTTTGTATTGGGAAAGTCATCTCCGGTGAACTTTTGTATTGGGAAAGTCATCTCCGGTGAACTTTTGTATTGGGAAAGTCATGCCCGGTGAACTTTTGTTTTGGGAAAGTCATGCCCGGTGAACTTTTGTATTGGGAAAGTCATCTCCGGTGAACTTTTGTATGGGAAAAGTCATCTCCGGTGAACTTTTGTATTGGGAAAGTCATCTCCGGTGAACTTTTGTATGGGAAAAGTCATCTCCGGTGAACTTTTGTATTGGGAAAGTCATCTCCGGTGAACTTTTGTATGGAAAAAGTCATCTCCGGTGAACTTTTGTATTGGGAAAGTCATCTCCGGTGAACTTTTGTATGGGAAAAGTCATCTCCGGTGAACTTTTGTATTGGGAAAGTCATGCCCGGTGAACTTTTGTATTGGGAAAGTCATGCCCGGTGAACTTTTGTATTGGGAAAGTCATGCCCGGTGAACTTTTGTATTGGGAAAGTCATCTCCGGTGAACTTTTGTATTGGGAAAGTCATCTCCGGTGAACTTTTGTATGGGAAAAGTCATCTCCGGTGAACTTTTGTATTGGGAAAGTCATCTCCGGTGAACTTTTGTATTGGGAAAGTCATCTCCGGTGAACTTTTGTATGGGAAAAGTCATCTCCGGTGAACTTTTGTATGGGAAAAGTCATCTCCGGTGAACTTTTGTATTGGGAAAGTCATGCCCGGTGAACTTTTGTATTGGGAAAGTCATGCCCGGTGAACTTTTGTATTGGGAAAGTCATGCCCGGTGAACTTTTGTATGGGAAAAGTCATCTCCGGTGAACTTTTGTATTGGGAAAGTCATCTCCGGTGAACTTTTGTATGGGAAAAGTCATCTCCGGTGAACTTTTGTATTGGGAAAGTCATGCCCGGTGAACTTTTGTATGGGAAAAGTCATCTCCGGTGAACTTTTGTATGGGAAAAGTCATCTCCGTTGAACTTTTGTATTGGGAAAGTCATCTCCGGTGAACTTTTGTATTGGGAAAGTCATGCCCGGTGAACTTTTGTATTGGGAAAGTCATGCCCGGTGAACTTTTGTATGGGAAAAGTCATCTCTCTTTGAACTTTTGTATTGGGAAAGTCATCTCCGGTGAACTTTTGTATGGGAAAAGTCATCTCCGGTGAACTTTTGTCATCTCCGGTGAACTTTGTATGGGAAAAGTCATCTCCGGTGAACTTTTGTATTGGGAAAGTCATCTCCGGTGAACTTTTGTATGGAAAAGTCATCTCCGGTGAACTTTTGTATTGGGAAAGTCATCTCCGGTGAACTTTTGTATGGGAAAAGTCATCTCCGGTGAACTTTTGTATTGGGAAAGTCATCTCCGGTGAACTTTTGTATTGGGAAAATCATCTCCGGTGAACTTTTGTATGGGAAAAGTCATCTCCGGTGAACTTTTGTATTGGGAAAGTCATCTCCGGTGAACTTTTGTATTGGTAAAGTCATCTCCGGTGAACTTTTGTATGGGAAAAGTCATCTCCGGTGAACTTTTATATTGGGAAAGTCATCTCCGGTGAACTTTTGTATGGGAAAAGTCATCTCCGGGGAACTTTTGTATGGGAAAAGTCATCTCCGGTGAACTTTTGTATTGGGAAAGTCATCTCCGGTGAACTTTTGTATTGGGAAAGTCATCTCCGGTGAACTTTTGTATGGGAAAAGTCATCTCCGGTGAACTTTTATATTGGGAAAGTCATCTCCGGTGAACTTTTGTATTGGGAAAGTCGTGCCCGGTGAACTTTTGTATTGGGAAAGTCATCTCCGGTGAACTTTTGTATTGGGAAAGTCATCTCCGGTGAACTTTTGTATTGGGAAAGTCATCTCCGGTGAACTTTTGTATGGGAAAAGTCATCTCCGGTGAACTTTTATATTGGGAAAGTCATCTCCGGTGAACTTTTGTATGGGAAAAGTCATCTCCGGTGAACTTTTGTATTGGAAAGTCATGCCTGGTGAACTTTTGTATTGGGAAAGTCATGCCCGGTGAACTTTTGTATTGGGAAAGTCATGCCCGGTGAACTTTTGTATTGGGAAAGTCATCTCCGGTGAACATTTGTATTGGGAAAGTCATCTCCGGTGAACTTTTGTATTGGGAAAGTCATCTCCGGTGAACTTTTGTATTGGGAAAGTCATCTCCGGTGAACTTTTGTATTGGGAAAGTCATCTCCGGTGAACTTTTGTATGGGAAAAGTCATCTCCGGTGAACTTTTGTATTGGGAAAGTCATCTCCGGTGAACTTTTGTATGGGAAAAGTCATCTCCGGTGAACTTTTGTATTGGGAAAGTCATGCCCGGTGAACTTTTGTATTGGGAAAGTCATGCCCGGTGAACTTTTGTATTGGGAAAGTCATGCCCGGTGAACTTTTGTATTGGGAAAGTCATCTCCGGTGAACTTTTGTATTGGGAAAGTCATCTCCGGTGAACTTTTGTATGGGAAAAGTCATCTCCGGTGAACTTTTGTATTGGGAAAGTCATCTCCGGTGAACTTTTGTATTGGGAAAGTCATCTCCGGTGAACTTTTGTATGGGAAAAGTCATCTCCGGTGAACTTTTGTATGGGAAAAGTCATCTCCGGTGAACTTTTGTATTGGGAAAGTCATGCCCGGTGAATTTTTGTATTGGGAAAGTCATGCCCGGTGAACTTTTGTATTGGGAAAGTCATGCCCGGTGAACTTTTGTATGGGAAAAGTCATCTCCGGTGAACTTTTGTATTGGGAAAGTCATCTCCGGTGAACTTTTGTATGGGAAAGTCATCTCCGGTGAACTTTTGTATTGGGAAAGTCATGCCCGGTGAACTTTTGTATGGGAAAAGTCATCTCCGGTGAACTTTTGTATGGGAAAAGTCATCTCCGGTGAACTTTTGTATTGGGAAAGTCATCTCCGGTGAACTTTTGTATTGGGAAAGTCATGCCCGGTGAACTTTTGTATTGGGAAAGTCATGGCCGGTGAACTTTTGTATGGGAAAAGTCATCTCCGGTGAACTTTTGTATTGGGAAAGTCATCTCCGGTGAACTTTTGTATGGGAAAAGTCATCTCCGGTGAACTTTTGTATTGGGAAAGTCATGCCCGGTGAACTTTTGTATGGGAAAAGTCATCTCCGGTGAACTTTTGTATTGGGAAAGTCATCTCCGGTGAACTTTTGTATTGGGAAAGTCATGCCCGGTGAACTTTTGTATGGGAAAAGTCATCTCCGGTGAACTTTTGTATTGGGAAAGTCATGCCCGGTGAATTTTGTATTGGGAAAGTCATCTCCGGTGAACTTTTGTATGGGAAAAGTCATCTCCGGTGAACTTTTGTATTGGGAAAGTCATCTCCGGTGAACTTTTGTATGGGAAAAGTCATCTCCGGTGAACTTTTGTATTGGGAAAGTCATCTCCGGTGAACTTTTGTATGGGAAAAGTCATCTCCGGTGAACTTTTGTATTGGGAAAGTCATCTCCGGTGAACTTTTGTATTGGGAAAGTCATCTCCGGTGAACTTTTGTATGGGAAAAGTCATCTCCGGTGAACTTTTGTATTGGGAAAGTCATCTCCGGTGAACTTTTGTATTGGGAAAGTCATCTCCGGTGAACTTTTGTATGGGAAAAGTCATCTCCGGTGAACTTTTATATTGGGAAAGTCATCTCCGGTGAACTTTTGTATGGGAAAAGTCATCTCCGGTGAACTTTTGTATGGGAAAAGTCATCTCCGGTGAACTTTTGTATTGGGAAAGTCATCTCCGGTGAACTTTTGTATTGGGAAAGTCATCTCCGGTGAACTTTTGTATGGGAAAAGTCATCTCCGGTGAACTTTTATATTGGGAAAGTCATCTCCGGTGAACTTTTGTATTGGGAAAGTCGTGCCCGGTGAACTTTTGTATTGGGAAAGTCATCTCCGGTGAACTTTTGTATTGGGAAAGTCATCTCCGGTGAACTTTTGTATTGGGAAAGTCATCTCCGGTGAACTTTTGTATGGGAAAAAGTCATCTCCGGTGAACTTTTGTATTGGGAAAGTCATCTCCGGTGAACTTTTGTATTGGGAAAGTCATCTCCGGTGAACTTTTGTATGGGAAAAGTCATCTCCGGTGAACTTTTGTATTGGGAAAGTCATCTCCGGTGAACTTTTGTATTGGGAAAAGTCATCTCCGGTGAACTTTTGTATTGGGAAAGTCATCTCCGGTGAACTTTTGTATGGGAAAAGTCATCTCCGATGAACTTTTGTATTGGGAAAGTCATCTCCGGTGAACTTTTGTATGGGAAAAGTCATCTCCGGTGAACTTTTGTATGGGAAAAGTCATCTCCGGTGAACTTTTATATTGGG